>NW_023501227.1:0-39957 GCF_013396195.1 Fusarium tjaetaba
ATCATCAACCCCCAGTTCCATGCCCCACCCCCACAACCAAAAAGTGCGGAGAGATGAAGCTTCAACCTCATGATAGGCGCCCTCGGTGTACTTCGGACCGAGCATGTGGACTGCCAAGAGAATCATTGGGATGTCACGAGGGGTTATGAATACCCTCATTCATCCTCAGCAAACTCATCTCTCTTTCGCTGTCGTTGAGATCTTCCAGTGTAGTAACAAGATACCGCCATCATGCCCTCTCACGTACACGACATCGCGTCGCAAGACGTCCACAAGCAGATCCAGCAGCTCATCCACGAACTCGTCAACATTAAAGACACAACCGGCGAATTCCTCATGACCCTGGCAGACGGTCGCATCATCGACACAAAAGGCTGGAACGACTGGGAGTGGACCCACGGCATCGGCCTCTACGGAATATGGAAGTACTACGAGATGACCGGCGAGGACCAATGGCTCAAGATCATCGAAGACTGGTTCCAGGCCCGTTTCGCAGAGGGCCACAAGGGGAAAAACATCAACACCATGGCTGTCTTCCTCACCCTGGCATATGTCTATGAAAAGACGCAGAACCCTACGTATCTTCCCTGGCTGGATGCTTGGGCTGAGTGGGCGATGCATGACCTCCCCAGGACAAAGTACGGTGGTTTCCAGCATATCACGTACCTTGAGGTCAACGAGCAGCAGCTCTGGGATGATACCCTCATGATGACTGTCATGCCGCTCGCCAAGATTGGTCTTGTGCTCAACCGGCCTGAATACGTCGCTGAAGCAAAGAAGCAGTTCTTGCTGCACATTCAGTATCTCTTTGATACAAAGACTGGATTGTTCTTCCACGGATGGACGTTCAAGGATGGCGGACACAACTTTGCCGATGCACGATGGGCGCGCGGTAACAGCTGGGTCACCATCGTCATCCCCGAATTCCTCGAACTCGTTGGTATCAAGGAAGACGACCCCATCGGCTCACACCTCATCAACACGCTCGACAGCCAATGCGCCGCCCTTGCAAAGACACAGCGCGCAAACGGCCTATGGAGCACCCTTCTCGACGTCCCTGAATCAGAGGGTTCCTACGTCGAGGCCAGTGCGACAGCGGGTTTTGCGTATGGTATTCTCAAGGCGGAGCGCAAGCGATATATTGGAAGGGAGTACTCTGAGGTAGCTGTCAAGGCGATCAAGGCTGTTTTGGAGAATATTAGCCCGGAGGGAGAGTTGTTGAATACGTCGTTTGGAACAGGTATGGGGCATGATTTGCAGCATTATAAGGATATCCCTAGGACGAGTATGCCTTATGGACAGGCTATGGCTATGATGGCTTTGGTGGAGTTCTTGAGGGCGTATAATTAGATTTCGAAGAAAAAAGTAATGAAATTAATCGCGATAACGAATCATTTTTTGCGTCTCATGATGTGCATGTAAGAGGTGACTAGTTAAGCGTACAATTTTACTGACCCTCTGCGATCAAATTGCCTGGGGTACCATCAGACTTGAACGTACCCGTCGCCTTCAAATTCCTCGAACTCTCGCCCACGGCAATCGTGAACTCCCCATCCGTAACCCTCCAATTCTGCTCCTCCACATCCCAGTAGCTCAAGTCCCTCCTCGTCAGCTCAAACTCGACCTTCTTGCTCTCACCCTTCTTCAAAGCGACCTTCTCAAAGCCTCGGAGAACACGAACGGGATGGTCTACCTTTGATGTCGTGGGGTACGAGAGATACAACTGGGGAACAGCCTTGCCATCCATGGAGCCCGTGTTTTTGACGGTGATCGACGCAGTGACAACAGTCTTCCAGAGGTCGGGATTACCACCTTCTTCGCCTCCAGCTTGTGAGGGCGGCTGTTCAACATCGTAGCCATCGGGGTACGGATAATCGCCCTTCTTGACATCATCAGCTGAATCAATGTAGGGGTAAATCCACTTCTTCAGCTTGCGAATGTTCTTAGGCCACAGACCCTCCTCGACATCGGGGATCTTATCATCCAACTTGGGCGGCTTGGCGCTCGTAGACGATACGCGTGAGGCCGGAAGTCCTGCCACCGCCTCCTTCACCGAGATCTTCAAGTCCTTGTACTCAAAGGTGGTGTACGACAGACCATAGCCAAATTCATACCGAAGGTCCTTGCTGTACTTGTCGAAATGTCGATAATCGATGTACAGTCCCTCCTTGAAGTCTTGCTGGGGAATAACTCCGTTGGGGAGATACAAGATCTGAGCGCCTTCGCCGTAATCAGGGAGAGCCTTGCCAATTGTGTAAGGGAGCTTTCCACTTGGACTCTCATCACCGAACAGAATGCTCGCGATAGCATTTCCACTCTCCTCGCCAGGCAGATTAGCTGTCAGCACACCCTTGATCCTTGGGTGGTTGATCCAGTTCTCCATGACAACAGGCCCGACAGCATGAATGACCACGATAGTTGTGCCCGTTCTGTCACCGCAAAGGTTTGCAACCTCCTGGATAAGTGCATCGCCTCCTTTCTGTAGGTTGAGATCGTTGCGGTCACCTCGAACGCTGTTCCACGACAGATATCCCTCGCCAGCGTCTGAGTTGGCAAAGACTAGGCAGACGTCCTGCTCTGTAACCTTCTTGGGGTCTTTGATCTTATTGGAGAGGTGCTCGGTGACTTGAACCTTGTCTTTCTTGAAATTCTTTCGCAGCGCCTCAACAGGAGTGATGAGGAATGGAAAGTCGGCTGCACCACTGCCCCAGCCTGAACCGAGGGTACCTTCATTGCAGCCTTGGTCAGGGCAGTAATTGAGTCCCTTTCCAGGACCAGCATCATCGCCGAAAATGCCGATCTTGATCTTGTCCTTCTTCTTTTCTGATTGGTTGGCCAAGTTGCCATCGCGGCTCAGAGGCAGTACTCCGTCGTTCTTAAGAAGAACAGTACCTTCGATGGCGATTTGACGAGCCAACTCGGCGTGGTCTTCCTGTACGTTTATGTACTGGTTGACTACCTGTTCCTCTTGGGGCGAAGGACTTCCGGGCGCCAGCTTTCCTTTTTTATCATAAGTCCACGATGAAAAGTTCGGTCCCTTGTTCTCGTCCTTATCCTGACCAAGTTGGTAAAAAGACGCGACAATTCGAAGTGCCATGTCGTTCAGTCGGTCCACCGGCAGAGACCCATTCAGAACAGCCTGTGTAAGACGTGGACCCCAGAGAGAATCTCCATCAGCCCATTTGAGTCCATCGCCAGGCATACTCATGTCCAGCCCAGCAAGAGCACTCGCGACACCAGATCTCTGCGCCAACCAATCCGACATGACGAACCCTTGAAATCCCATCTCGTCTTTCAGAATACCGTTCAGAAGCTTCGAGTTCTGGCAGGCATACGAGTTGTTGACCATGTTATACGAGCACATGACACTCGCAACACCAGCTTTGACAGCATCCTGGAACGGCCATCCGTAAATCTCATGGAGCGTGCGATCATCAATGTTGGATGAAATGGCATTCGGAAGACCCCATTCCCACGCCTGGCGGAAATGCTCCTGCTCATTACCGATAAAGTGCTTGATCGTCGCCATGACCCCAGAATCTTGTATTCCCTTGATCGTCGCAGCACCAGCAATGCCCTGTAGATAAGGATCTGGACCAAAGCCCTCCCAATTTCGTCCACCGGCGGGAGCTCGCCCAAGAGGTCCGATGGCTGGACCGAGAATGACATTGACACCTTTTCCCTTTGCTTCCTTGCCATGAGCTCGTCCACGCTCATACATCAGTTTCTTGTTGAACGTGGCACCAACCGTGATACCAGCTGGCCAGGCAGTCGCATTATCCGCGAACCGTATCCCAAGAGGTCCATCTTGCAATGCCAGCGCCGGAAATCCGACGTTGTTTGCGGCCCCAGTCGTGCCGACTGCTAAACCCATGCTCCATCCTGTTCCAGTAGTGATGTTGACTTTTTCCGCCAATGTC
Organism: Fusarium tjaetaba; assembly: GCF_013396195.1. NCBI lineage: Eukaryota > Fungi > Ascomycota > Sordariomycetes > Hypocreales > Nectriaceae > Fusarium > Fusarium tjaetaba. The sequence goes on from NW_023501227.1 coordinate 3,921, forward strand.
ATTTTGCTAACCAGCTCAGCAGCTCGATCATAACTCTTGGCCCAATTTTGCGAAGAACCACCTTTTGGGCTGGGATACCATGGTGGCGAGTCTCCCTCAACGGGCGGTACCTTTATCTTTTTCCAAGCAAATGCTCCAATTGCTGAGATGACGAGCCAAACGACTACAAGAGTGCCAATAACGGTAAAGCAGCATTTCTTGGCGCGCCAGCTCCGAAGATATCGTAGACGCCGTTTAACCGCAGTGTCATTCTTGTTCTTGTTGAGATAATCAGTTGCGTCAATGTCCGAGTAAGCATCGGAATCGTCGCTTGTGTCAAAAGAAGCACGGTCGGCTCCGTTGAGCAGATTCTCCCTGCTTTGATCCATGATGGAAACGGATCAGCTAAAGATTGCGGTTAGATGTGAGACATGAATTCCATTGTTGAAGAGATTCAGGCTGATTGTTCAGGGTTATGGGAGATGCATGGTTATCTAATCGTACCAAGACCAGAGGCTGCGTCACGTCGCATTCCAGGCCAAGCTTACCCTGGGCGGTTGGGGGATCATCACTCCACATTGGATACCCTAGATCAATGAGGTTTAGATCAGGTACAGAGCGATATGCACTCAGTAATAAGTAAAATAACCCTAGAGGTTTCGCTATGAGCATTCGCTTTTTAATTCTTATTGATACGATATGTTTGCTTCAGAACAATGCCGTACAAGCTCAACTGTCTGTGTCAATGCTGAGATCTTGCACATTGCGCTTTGGGTGAGTGAATGAGTTGGAGTCAGCGCCCGTACTGGTGGGCCTAAAAAGCAGTTAATGAAGCTGCAGATAAAACATGTCAATAGTGACAAAAGAATTTGACGAGAGAACTAAGGTAATCCAAGCCACCATTGGCCCATTAATTAATTAATCACTTTGGAAATACTTGCGACAAGTCCAGCCGATTGTGTTGACTTCCAACCTGGAGGGACAGCCCAGAATTGAGAGGGTCGGCTAATCTTCGGCAGCCCAAACTCCCTCCATCTTGAATTTGGCTCATTGCCAATTCCACATCTCCCGACAGCTTCATCATCGACATCCCCGTCCAAACCGCCCATCATGTCGATGTTCCGCGCCAAGAAGCTCGATCTGGGCTGTTTCGTCAACGTCCGCACCCTGCGCGACCACACAAAGCGAAAGGTCTTTGAGGCCCACGAGACCGAGAGGTGCGCACGCAAACTCTTCCCCGCCAGCCGCACAACAAAACGAACCATCATCTACGACGAGGAAAAGGCTAACTCGAGGCCAACAGACAAGCTCTCCGATACATCATCCGCAACACAACCCTCCCACCACGAGTCCGCGCCGAGGCACAGCTCCAATTGACACAGATGCACTGCTACACTCGACCAACGCAGATCCGAAACAGATGTATCATGGGTGGTCAAGGACGTGGTGTGTTGAGTGACTTCAAGATGACTCGAGTAAGTCCGTCAAAGAACGGGGAGTTGAGGATTGGACTGACGGATGTAGTACAATTTCCGAATGGAGGCTATGGCTGGAAACTTACCTGGTGTGAAGCGAGCCAGTTGGTAAAAGAGCCGGGGACGGAAACGAACGAGAGGAAATGTACGACTACGCACCCCTTATATACCAAAAGCACTCTATTACCTGTGTCGAAGAGTGGTCTAGTGGTATCCGATCCTGAAACCTACAAACCTTCTCTCATTGCGCACCTAAAAATACTTTCACCTACTAGGCTGCCCCTCGACTTTTGCTTTTTGCAGTCCACGAGTTCGAACACTGCGCCGACAAGTAACGGGGGGGGAGACGAGGTACGACTACACATCCCCCATATACCAAAGTCACTCAATTGCCTTTGTCGAAGAGTGGTCTAGTGGTATCCGTCCTAGAACCTATAAACTCTCTCTCATTCCGCACCTAAAATACTTCTCCCACTAGGCTGCTCTTCGATTTTTGCAGTTCACGAGTTCGAACACAAGCAACACGGGGAAATGTACGATTACACAAGTTAGCGTGTTACGATATTTTGGGTATCATAGACACGACTGTACAATAAAAGAGGAAATGAACTAGAACGCTACTTTTATGATGGTCTATACGAAGTGAATAAATGCTTTATGCCTGACGATCGATGCAGCAGAGAGGACTAGGAAGATGACATGGGACTCAGTGCCACGGGAAGGTCCATGACTGTGGATGGCATGGGCGAGCAGACCAGTCGTCCTACAAGAGACACATTTGGCTATGCTTGTGTCTGAGGGAGCGCGTACACCATGTCGCATGACTTGCCTCGAAGGCAGCCAATATTGAGTCATTCAGGCAGATGAACTTTGTCTGGGTTTGACCACTGATGTGTCGGCTGGGTACAGTAGTCTCGCTGTTGAGTTTACTGATACAAATACTAAAAAGCTTGGTAACCTCAAGGAGCAAGAAAAATTGAGGCTGTAATAGAAATTGTCAAAATATACTCATCAGGGAGTCCTCTGATAAGTCTATGGTAGGTGAGTACAGTAGTTTCTGAAGTCTGATCATTGGTCTAAGTAAAGTTTCGAGGATAAAAATAAATATGGGGTCCCTGCACTCACTCTTTTTTGCCCAGCTGCCTACCTACAATTGCCACCATACTCCATACATAAACCAGCCAACTTCCCCCCTCCACATCATCACCAAATTCCGTCCCCCTTCTTCCCCAACCTACACGCAAAAGAACCGTCAAAATGGGTGGAGGCGATCTTAACTTGAAGAAATCCTTCCATCCCGCGCTGCGGCGCAATCAACAGGCCGTCTGGGACGAAGAGCAAAAGTCCCTGGCCGAGCGCAAGCGAACACGACAACGCATCGAGGAAATCAAAGAGGAACGCAAAAATGAAGAAGTCCAACGACAGCTCGAGGCTGCAGGAGGGAAAAAGCGCGTTGATCGCGTTGACTGGATGTACCAGGGCCCTAACGACGGAGAAGGCGGCACGACAGAAGAATCAGAAGCCTACCTGCTGGGCAAGCGGCGTATCGACCACCTTATCAAGGGCACAGATCATAAGAAGTTGGAGAAAGAAGCGGGGGCCGAGAGTTTCATGGCGCTGCAGAATGCGAATACTGCGAGGGATACGGCTGCCAAGATTCGTGACGATCCGTTGTTGGCTATCAAGCGACAAGAACAAGCTGCCTACGAAGCCATGATGAACGACCCGATCAAGCGCCGACAATTACTGTCCTCGATGGGAATCGACGACGAGAAGAAGAAGGAGGAAAAGTCACGGAGGAGAGAAGATCGACACGACAGGCATCGAAGGAGGCATCGTCATCGCAGCGCAGACCCTGACGATAGACATCACAGACGACGACGTTCGGATTCGCGATCGCGAAGTCCACGACGTCGTGATGATTCGAGAGAAGATCGGCACAGGCGAGGCGGAGACGATAGTCGAGAAGATCGTTCGCGACGAAGACGCGATGATTCAGAGGATAGAGAACCTAGGCGTGAGCACCGCTCCCGCCATGATCGACCACGCGACGAGCGCCCCCGCGAAAGTCGAAGGGATTTCCGAAGAAGCTACCCCGATTCTCGCGACAGGCGACCACGATACAACGAAGAAGACGATAAAGCCAAGGAGGAAGAACGTCAGCGCAAGTTAGCAGCCATGCAGTCTGCAGCAACAGAGCTCGATGAAGATCGCTCAAAGCGTCTTACGGCACTGGAACAACAGGAGGCAGCGGCTCGTGAAGCAGACGACAAAGCTCGTGAGCGCGTAGGCGATCGCAGCTTCGTGAACAAGCTACATCAACAAGCAGGCCACAAGGGTCTTGCGGACCGTATGGGCGGATCGCGTCGGGGATATCAAAGGGACGAAGATTAGAAATGGATTTTACAGTGGGCGGCCTCTGTTGAGTTGCACATTTACGTTTTGAACGACATAGGTTAGATTGGACAGTCAGGTTGAGTTATCGGCATGAACCGAATCAAGGTTATAATAGAAACAAGCAGTTTACCAATATTGAACAAGCTGGCTTTTTCAGTGTTGCAATTATCGCCTCTTCCGCGTGATACCTACTTGTAGTAACCCTCTGCGGGCGGAAATAAACGAAGCCACTTTCAGGTTACGATTCAGTCGCAAAGCCACCATGAATCGTCCACTTAACTCAAATTCAGGTACAAGTTTCAGGTACCGCTTCTCACTCATGCAGAGGACATTCTCGCTAATGTTCACAAGTCATGATTAGTTATTCGCGACGTAACATCGTTGTCATTGAACAAACACTATCGAATTAAAGACTCGGAGCCTTAGCCTTAACCCTCTTTGGCGCATGCAATTGAACCGGGGACCTTAAAAGAGGCAATCTTGGTAGCGACCGGGTGAAAGAGCCAATTAACGTGACGGGTCGACGCTACTGCAAAGAAAAAGAGAAAGTGGTTCCACAGGATGTGCAGAAAAAAAGGGGACACATTTAAAGAGCGACAGAAACAAGTCCCCTAACTTACACTGGTTATGGGCGGGGCTATTCTGTCATGCTGATGCATATCCCCTCAAGAGGCGCCGAAAACAATCCCTGCTCGGTTTCCTCGCTGTCGACTCCACTGCCCCAAGGCCTAGAGTTCCAGTGCTCCCCATTTTCCCTTGCGCTGGCCTCTCTCTGACCTCAACTTCCATTCCATTTCACAACCTTGCATCTTCTATTCCTCTCCCGCGACGTGGAAAAACGACCATTCATTTCCTTAACCCCTACTCCGTACATCCAACGGAATCAATTCGCCTTGCCGTCTATCGATATCTACCAACGGTTTCTTTCTCGCCTCCGAATTCGATCTGCGCACGCAAGGGCCCTGCACGGGAACCGAGATTCAACTTATTTCAAGCGACGCGAAAAACCACAACGGTCTTTCCTTTTTTCCCTCTTCTTCTACACACTACGGCGTAGCTACGATTTGATATCACATTTGTCAGAATGCCTGCTCTTTGTGGAGGATCCAAAACTGTGCAGCGAAAGCTGGTGTTGTTGTGCGTAACATACGATGAACGATGGGAGGGCATTGCGCTGATCTGATTTAGGGGTGATGGTGCTTGTGGAAAAACATCGCTGTTGAACGTCTTTACGAGAGGGTATGTTTTGAAGGAGATGCATGTGAAAGAGAGAGGCTCATTGATTATAGCTACTTTCCTACTGTCTACGAACCCACCGTCTTTGAGAACTACGTCCACGGTACGATACTCGGCTCTTCTGCGTACACGCATCGCTAACGAACGCAGACATCTTTGTCGATAATGTGCACATCGAGCTATCCCTCTGGGACACAGCAGGCCAGGAAGAATTCGACCGACTACGCTCCCTATCCTACGGTACCTACCTCCGACACCTACTAACCCCAACCAGACTAACACATGCCAGACGACACAGATCTCATCATGCTCTGCTACTCCGTCGACAGCAAAGACTCTCTCGAAAACGTCGAATCCAAGTGGGTAGGCGAGATCGCCGACAACTGCCCCGGCACCAAACTCGTCCTCGTAGCACTAAAGTGCGACCTCCGCGAGCAGGGCGAGGAGGAGGAGAACGAATCGGGCGAGCCCCGCGAGAAGCGCCCCATGATCAACTACGACCAGGGCCTCGAGGTGGCGCGCCGCATAAACGCCCTCCGGTACCTCGAGTGCTCCGCCATGAAGAACAGAGGCGTCAACGAGGCCTTCACCGAGGCGGCGCGCGTTGCGCTCAGCGTCAAGAAGGATCGTGAGGAGGGCGGATGCACGGTTATGTGAACATGATACGATACGAGCGTTTATTAATAAGGTGTCGAATACGAAGACCACAACCTCTATGTCATCATTCGTCGAATGTGGTCGAACGAAAGCAGGGATGTGGACTCTATTCGGCTCCCCATGGTTTATTTTTGGCCCGCTATGGGTTATTTCAGTGTACATATCGTGCGGCATAAAGCACATAGGGAATCATGGTGTTTTGCGTTGTTTTTCTCTGCTATTTACTACTTGCAGGCTATTTTTCGCTCGGGAATGCGAGGTAAATTAGCGGGAGGAGTAGACTACTCAAGTTAAGGAAGTCATTTTCGTCACGCTCTAGCTACAACTACTTTATTTTATTTCATGTCTACCTCACGGCAATTGTTTTTTGTCTCTTCAATTGTTTATTTAGCGTGTCTCTTTATGAGATTGTTGTCACTCTGTCTTTTGGTGAGACCAATGTGCCGAGACTTTGAGGGGCAAAAGTGCACAGCCACGCTGATGAGGGATCATGATGAGATATCAACAGAGAGCGAGGCCAAGGAGATGGACTGTAGATCTTTTTTTGATCCACAGAGATCGTAGGCTACCGTCTGAGATTGATGATGACAGTTCAATTAAGTTGCGGAGTGTAACCGTTGATAAACTCTAAACCTGCAACGTCGACACTTTGGAATTCTTTCACATCTTGGCAGACCGTGTTACATTCCTCTCAGCTTGCACCCCTCACCTTGAGCTGGTATGATATCAGAGGCATTGATCATCTTTCTTACACCAATAATTTCATCTCTTGATGCTCTGAATGTCATCACCGTCTACGCCACTGATACCGTCATCTCTGCTTCGTGATTGGTTGGTACCCTTGCTACCCTGCGCGCATGCATTGACGTCACGGTAATAAAGCAGGTTTGAAGTTTGGGCGATCGTGGTTGGGAATGGCATCAGAGGTAGGGATGGGGGAGAGTAGAAATAGGGGCCAAGAGACGCCTAGATTCTTGTGAAAAGCTTCTTTTGTATCTATCCACTTCATCACTTACACTGAACTATCTCCACTGATCACTTACACTATATCCACTACCACTTACACTACACTACACTACTCCCAAACTATCACATAAATCACCATCATGGGTCTCTTTGGTCGTCGTGAACCCTCCCCAGAGCCAATCCGCGAGGAACCCCCCCGCAAACACGGCCTCTTCTCCTCCTCATCCCGCCACGAGCCCACATCCACACGAACATCCACATCCTCCTCTCACCACCGTCACTCCCGCGGTTCAGCATCCTCCTACGACCGTCGACACTCCCGCTCATCATCCCGCTCTCCATCTCGTCGTACCTCCAACGGCGGCGGTTTCTTGTCTCGTCTAGGTGGAAACCGCAACGAGCATGACCCTGCTGTTCTTGAGGCCAGGGAGCGAGTCCATGATGCTGAGAGGGCGGAGCGTGAGGCTGATCGTGCGCTGGAAGAAGCTAGATTGAGTGTGAGGGAGGCGAGGGAGCATGTTAAGAGGTTGGAGGTTGAGGCGAAGGAGGATTCGAGGAGGGCTAAGGTTAAGCAGACTCAGGCTAAGGAGATGTCGAAGATGGGACGATCTCTTGGACGTAAGTTTTCTTGGTGATGTGAGGTTGAACTTGATGCTGACAGAGAGACAGGCCACGGATACTAAATGTCCATCAAAGCAAAAGAAACTGGAGTTATGAGACTGTATGAGTAATCTTGTTCTGTGTTATGACTGTATGAGAAGAAAAGCACAAGTACACGATGGAGCTATTAGGAGTTACGAAGCAGCGTTTTAGTTTAAGCAGATATTCTTTCACAATACCGATTTGCCTTATCCATTTTATATTAATCATAGTGATATGTTGAATACCAGATGACTTCTTGATAGCAAGATCGTTGTCTAAACCATAGCATGCAGGTAAATTGTGTGTAGATAAAATGTCAGTATTGTCCATGAACTCAAACACCAAATATTGCACAAGCAGTTTAGAATCACCACGATAATACAGGATATTACAGAACTCCTTCATTCTACAATCTACATCAAGATGACTTCAAATCTACTGTCGCATGTTCTCAGCTTCACAGTCCACTCCCACCATTGTCCTCTTTCCATCCATATGGACTTATCTCACTGCCACGCACTCAAGGGCATGAATTGACTCTGTTCGTTCTACCATCATCCACTAAAGGCAACAATCCTTCATAATTAATGACGGTTTTCCATGTTATGAGCACGAGACACACCCTCCAGAGGTCGGTGGCCGGTACCCCCGATAGGCGCTCCGCACTCAGGACATCGAGCAACTTCCATTGGCATGCCGCATTCTCCGATCGCAAACTAGATCCAAAAGTTAGCAGAAGTCATAAGTCCCAAGGATCGTTCTTACAGGGTGGCCGTTGACGCAATTGTACCAGTGTCCAGAGTGAGTGGCCAGGCCACCACGACCGCTGACCATGGCAGATTTGATCGACGCCAGTTCCTCTGGAGTCACAGCATGGTACTAAGGTTCGAAGAGTCGCGACATTTCTTCTAGGCGCTCCTTCACCTCCTCACTGTCCCCAAGATCCCCACACTGAAGCAGCGCATCTTCAAGAAGCTTCTTCGCCCTGTCAACGTACTTCTTCACACTCTCATCCCCAGGTGTTGGGGCAGTAGTACCGTCCTGCGTCTGCGCACACCAAGTCGCCAGCTGAGATACCTTGGCATAGCATAGAGTCGCCGAAGCAAGTATTCGCGGAAGGTTTGCCTTTTTGGCTTCATTAATGAGATGGTGGCAGGCGATGAAGAAGTTAATGGTGTCCAAAAGGGGATGATCCTTCAGCCATCCCTGGATCACAGTGGCATTGACTTTGCCTCTGCAGGCTTGAAGGAGTGCAACCGAGTCTTGAAACTGCACTTCCTCGGCCTTGAACATAAGCAACTTTGCTCCGAGAATGATTTGATTGTCTGGTTCTGGCGGTGATAGCTTCATAGCCTCCATCTGTACTGCGAGAGACATTGGATCACCAGTGGCACGGACACGAGCTGTCGCGATCCGGTCGATGAGAATTTTGGTGGGCTGGTGTTCCTTGCCCATCTTCTTTACCAGGTCCTTGGACATATCCCCGAGTCTCTTCAGTCGTTGGTGTCTCTTCTTGGTCAACAGTTGCTGAGGCCAACTTGCAATAGTTGGGTGAGCCTTTCGACTTTCGCTCAGGTTGTTCTCCTCAGACCGCAGCTGGTCCTCCAACGTCTTAAGGGCCTCGCGCCCGCTGATGATGAAGCGCTTGCAGATTTCATCCATCACAGCCCTGTTGATGAGCCGGTTGTATCGCTTCGTGGCGAACTGCCGAATGGGCCGTTTGCAGTCTGGACAAAAAGGAACCTTTCGGGAAAGAGACCCAGTGGTATCCTTCAAGCCGCTGAAGTTGCCATCTTTGTCCCTTGTATAAACCTCATCCAGTCCGACCAGACCATCGAGAGTCTCGCCAGTGAAGAAATGGCCACATCCAAGTACAACGATAGGACTTTCGTCAAGGTTCACTTCAGTGTATGACAAGAACTCCAGGAGATCGACTCGAGCATCCCCTTTGTCGCCACATTCCTGACAGTATCCAACCGGGCAGTCCTCTCCGCAGAAGCTTGGGCATTGATGGCCACACTCGAGTTTCTTCGTACATCGTTCGTCGCAAGGGAGTCGATCGCATGGTGCTGAACACGGTATGGAGCAAGCCTTTTGGTGTGGACAGGACCAAGTACATTTTTCGATACACGGAGCGCATGCTTTGTTACATGACGAGGCACAAGCGGAGTGAGGGCACCGAACCTAGCACTTGTTAGTGAATACTTCAAACTGGGAAATATGGCTTTTACCTCACATGCTTTAGTACAGCTACCACAGGAACTACCACCATGGCATACTTGGCGGCATCTGTGGTTACAAGAGCCAAAGGGGCGATCGCAAACTTTGGTGCAAGGGTTATGGGCGAAAGACCCGTCCGCTTTTCGACAGCTGCTGCATGTTCCAGTACACTGATGTCCACATGGAAGTATCTCAGGGCAAGGGGTAGAGCAAGTGAAGTTTGGCTCCTTGACGTCGACCCAACATTCAACAGTGACAGTGTGGTCACAACCAGGGACGACTTTCTCAACCTTGGCTGTACACTTCACCGAAGACAAGTTTAGCTTCTTGTGACACATCAAACTTTGCTTAATATGACCACATGGAAGTTCAACATCATGAACCTGAACCCTGCAAGGGCCACAGAGTTCTCCGCATAGTTTGGGACACATATGATCGCAGGTGTCTCGGCCGCGAGGACAAGGCTGTTGACAGAAGAAAGCGTCATGCATGGCGTTTGAGTGGCAGCGCGCTGGGCACTGATGCCCACATGGTTCAAGTCGTCGAGAGCAGGTGAATGTGCAACCACCTTCAGGGCTCTTGATGGCAAAGTCTTCCGGTTCAGCACATGTGATTTGAAGATCCTTGTGTCGGGGGCAGCACAGCTCAATCTCCTTCCCAACTGAACCGGCTTGCGAGAGCTGATTATAGACGTCAGCCCACATTGGCCTATTGAGGTACGTCTCAGAATTGCCAATAAGATACATTCCATGTTGCGCTCGACTGAGAAGCACGTTGATGCGGTTCTCAGTACGTAGAAATCCCACTTTACGCTGCTCGTTGCTTCGAACCAAGGATACGATGATAACTTTGGCTTCCTCACCCTGGAAATTGTCAACAGTAGCGAGCCGAATGGTCTGAAGAAGTTGCTTCTTCTCAATCATCTTCTGAGTGCCCGATGATCCTTGGCCCGTTTCATCTTCAAATCCTTCATGCGCCAGTTGGTCCATGTCTCGATCGCTAAGGCAAATCTCAAAGTCTTTGCCGAGAGCAGCTCGCAGCTGCTGAAGTTGGCCCGTGTATGGCGTAAGGAGGGCGACGTCCTCAGGCTTGTACACTCCTTGTCGAACTATATGGCGGACCAATGCCGTCGCCATATTGGTCTCCCAGATGTTGCTGTGCGACTTGACCCGAGTTCCATCTCCGCCCGAGTCCTCTGGGTAATTGTGGTCGAGCCAAAATAGGTTCTTACGCAAACCTACCACATCGTCGAGGTGAAAAACTGATTCATGGTCTTGCAGATTGGGGTAAACTCGGCGGATGAGCTGAGAGATCTCAGGTCTCATTCTTCGCTGAACGTTAAGCTGTGCGAATGGTGCTGGTGAAAGACCCGGTTCGCCCACCGCCCGTCGCTCAAACTGGCTTCGATCCAGTTGCCAGAACTTGCCTGAAGACGACTCCAAACTGAGTTCAAAGTTGTTGATCTGAGGTCGGAGTTGCTTGTGGTCCCCAATCTGAATGAAGTGCTCAACACTCTCCATCAGGGCAGAGATGATATCAGCCTCTCTCAACTCGCCAGCTTCCTCACACATGACACACTTGATCTTCAAACTCCGTAGCATTTCAATCTGCTTTGCTAGGGATGTGGTGGTGATTCCAATGACATCAGCTCGTGCAAGAGTTCGCTGATCTACGGCGTCATGTGTTCGCTGGATGGTCTTGCGCTTCTCCTCAGCGTCGTCCAGAGACTCAAAAAGTCGCGCAATTTGTGCTTGGTGTTGTTGCTCAAGCCAGTATTCAACAATGAACCATTTCTCTTCTGAAGAAAGCAAGCCAATATTGGTCTCCGCTCGAGCTATGATGTTTCTCCATGTCGATGGCTCAACTGCGATCTGCTTCGGCCGTTTTCCCAGCCAAGATTTCAAGATGTCTTTGGTGACGACTTCGAAGCCGTCCTCATCGTACCTCTCAAACTGATTGTAGATTCGGGGATGTTTTCGCGATAAATATCGTTTCAATCCATCCCAACTCGGCCCTTTACGGGCCTGAAACAAAGGCCCCAGCGATCGTTGAGCAGACTCCAACGAGGCCTCATGTAAACTATAAGCCTCGCCTAGAATACTTCTTTCTACTCCTGTCTTTTGAGTTTCTTTGCTGACGACGCGAAGGTTCTTGCTGTCGAGTTCTTCCGTGACACTGCGACCGCCAATCCGAATGATGGCTTGGATTCCGACGTCGAGCAGATGCTTCAGGAACTGATCCAGAGCATGGTTCGTGTAACAGCTGTTGGCCACATATATTAGCTTAGTAAAACTCAGACACTTGCTTGCCAACTTACATGATTAGAATCGGACCCAGCTTCGCCTCCTTCTTCACTGCAAGCAAAGTTCTCACGAGCTGTACTCCGAGGTAGGACTTCCCTGTTCCGGGAGGACCTTGAATGAGTGCATACTCCCTTGTGAGGGCCCCTACCAGACCAAGACATTGGCCATGGTCGAGGCCTGTCGCATCTTCGATCTTTTTCAGATCGATGTCCTTCAACGCGAGGGAAGGATCCAGATCAAGCTTAACGTCCTTGTCCTTGGCGATACAACTGAGTGGAAACACAAATCCTGTTTTTCGGGCGTACAGTGGCGGAGGCATGCGGTTGTTCTCGCCAGAGGTTGGTAAGATCCAGTTATGGAACGCGATGTGATTCTCTCGCTTGATCTTTTGCAGATTTTTGAGGATGGGCATGAACGTGTCAGGGATGACACCATTGAAGTCCACCAAAACGCCCGTGGTGTTGTCCTGGAACAGTCGAAGAAGCAGAGCCAAGTCGCTTTGCTGATGTGTCGCAAGCTTGACAGTGATGCTTGGGTCGATATTATGTGGGACAAGGCTGCTCTTGCTCGTGTCAGGGCGCCTGTGGTCCCATTGTGTACTTTTGGTGGTGACTTGAAAGCAGAGGATCCTCTTGTGTTCACCCTCCGAAGTAACAAAACACACAAGCGTTCCTTCACCCAGGCGAGGAGATCTCTGCCACCAGTCGCGTTGCTCCGCAGACGACTTTTTGCGAATGAAGTACGGTGTGGAAAAGGATACAATCGCCTCCAATCCATGTCGCTCGTGGATAGCGACTCGACGGAACCTTGCTGATGTGTAGACTTGTGCTTGGCTGTTTTTGTCTGTCATTCTTCCGACCATCAGGTTGTCAGAAGCAAAAATATCTCGGAGAGTATCGTTCACTGGACCCAATGTATCGTGTCTGACGAGGCGGAATGTCGAGTCGATGTACCGCTGCATAGGATCTGTCAAGACATGAGGGTGCAAGAAGTTGGTAGACGGAAGGTATTCCTCATGCTCGCTGGTGATTTCTCCCTGGGTTGGGAGAATGGAGACATCGGAGATCTCAGCGAAGTCGTTGTCGTGTCTACCACCTGGTATGGCTACCTCCTGCGGGAAAGATGATGCGACTGAGTTTTTGTCTCTCTTCTTACCATCCGCTGTGGGCTTAGTAGCGACTACGCGGGCAGTTGACCCATCAACAATCCTCTTGATGATGTCCAAGCGACCTTGAAGCCCATCGCGGTAAGCCCCAGCGACGTGCTGAGCAACCACAGCAAGAATGTTGTCCAGCAGCCCAATGAGCTTGGGTAAACCATCACAGAACCGAGTTCGACTGGTCTTGACGAGAAGTTCGTGTAGCGCCTTCAATATGACATCGACAAGGTCATGGAGTTCGGGATCTAGCGTACCAACTGTTCCGCCGATGGTCTTTGAGATACTGGTGCACATCCGGGACAAGAACTCAATGCCTTGTTGCCCACTCGTGCCACCGAAGAGCACGTATATGGTTCCAACAAAAGCACTGATGGACAGCGGGGTGAGAGCAGGATGAGCAATGACTCTGAGGAAATTCTCAGCACATTTGAAGCTTGATGCTGAGGTGAAAGAAGTCATTTTGGTAGTGACATCGATCCATTCGGGGCCGTTAAACTTGTCTTGAACAAGTTCCTTGGCGACTACGTGATGTTGATCCTGGCTATCGCCATCCAGGATACCAAGAGCGCCTTCCCAGAATTTAATAGTTTCTTCAGTTCGTTCGGATCCAAAGGAGTCGTATGGGCTACTGCGCAGGAGGCGTTTCCAGTCGTAGTACTCTTCGCGAGCTTCAGCGTCGAGGTGATTGTCTGCAGGGCGTGCAGCACGCTCATTGCCAGTACTTTCTTTATCATGGGAGAACTTGCAGTCTCTTCCATACTTGCATCTTCCCCTCTGGAATTGGAAGCATGGCTGGTTCTCGCTTTTCTTGCCGTTGGCTTTGCTTTGTCGGCCAGGAGGACGACCGCCACCTCTACCGCCTCTGGGCGCCATGATAGGGAGCGGAAAAGAAATCTAGTTGTCTCTGGTATGTCCTGGTGGTGAAACTTGTTAGCTTGTTTCTAATAAGAAAGAGTTAGATGGGTGATGTACGAGCAGTGATTGCGAGGTGAAACTGAGAGTGCGATGTGTGGATGAAGGCTGGAGAGACAGTGAGAGAGAAGAGTCCGTAAGCGCGCGCGCGCTTGAGGATTTGGGAGCAAGTTTTTTTTCTTGCTGCCTTATGATTCACTGCCTTGCGTTTGAGTCTGGTTCGCTTGTTGTGGTCAGTGTTGGCAGTGTTTGGTCAGTGGAGGGCCTCCGGCAGTGCCAGATGCAGCTGGCCGTCACTAGTAAAGGTGCAGACGTGCGCATTCACATATTAGAGTCACTAACAGCGCAGCTTCTACCTGATATGGTAGGCTTCTCTTTGGGTGATGGGTGTTTGGTCGTACCCATCCATGATGGCTTAGTTGTCATTGATGGTGTTTTCGCTGCCATATTCCCTTTAAACAGCCTCACAATCCTTTGAGCATGATGCAGATGCCTTTTCGTCTCTGATCATCTTTCACGGATCCTTGATTCAAATGCGAGATTTCCGTTGTATGGGAAGCTTGGGAAAATACGGTAAACGACAAGTTCTTTGGATCTGTTGGCTCCCTAAGTTAGGTTGTGACCTTAAATCACTGCAGCAGTTGGATACTCTTCCTTTTTGAGAGATTACTTCAGATCATAGAAATCGCCCTCTCAAGGAAGAAGCAAGTTTGATATTTCCGGTCTCACATTCGGGATATCATTTCTAGACAGAATCAGAACGTGTTTGCCTTGTTGTGAAGCTGTCCAGCTGTCCGTCGCAACAACATCATGTAAACCAAGTGTCTACTAAAAACGCATGAGGTTATTTTCCAAACCTTAGAACTTTGAAAAAAAGTATACAAACGTCAAATAATATTCCTTCGAGACACCAACCTTTCTCAAACATCCCAGATAAGCCCATTCCGTCGTCTCATTCACGAGCTGTCGTCGCAAGTCGTCCAAATCCAGCCTCACCCTACACCTTCTAGAGGAGGTGACCCTAAGTGATGAATATATTTAGGTAAATTTAGCCTAAATTTAGGTGAATCTCTTCTAAGTTTATTTTGGCGTCCTCTTCTGAAGTCTCATGTTTTCTTGCTCCTACGCCTCTTAGTGCGGCGCCGTCTCCCGTCTCACGTCAGAATCTTAACGACGATCAATCCCATCATCAATTACTCCATCAGGAAATAACCACAGTACCAAAAACACCAAATCCTCAAGCCTCACAACCAACATCAAGCACGAAAAGGAAAGTTACACAAGATGCGTCAACCCCGCGCGCCTTATCAATCAATTCACCCGAAATGACGCAACCACTACTCGCGCTTCGGATGTATCCAAAAGCCGATGGTGCAATATTGCGAAATGCCGATTGAATTAATAATGCAGCATTTGCTGCCTCCTCCCGAACTGCCGTACATAGAGAAATGGCGGGGTTGTTTACTACTACAAGACTTGCAACAGGTCCTGCTAAGAATTTGTTCTTTTCAAACAACTTGACCAAACAAATTACTACTACTCGACGTATCAACACAGCTGTCAATATGGGCTCTCAACCTCAAGCAGATATCACCCTCTACACCAACCACGCGTGCCCTTGTATGCATACCATATCATATCACGTTCATCATATTGCACTCCGCTGACATCCCCCCGCAGTCGCGCACAGGGCCCACATCACCCTCGCCGAACTTGGTCTCCCCGTCAAAGAGAACATCATTGATCTCAGCACCCCCCGAACCCCAGAGTACCTGGCCATCAACCCGCGCGGCCTCGTCCCAACAATCATCTACAACGGCGAGACCATCACCGAGTCCGCCATCGTAGCTCAGTTCCTCGCCGATGCGCACCCCAGCCATCTCCTCCCCGCGTCCACGGACAAGAACGGTCCGCTGACCAGAGCGAGGATCGCCTTCTTCGCTGATGCGTACTCGAGCAAGGTCCAGGCGCATATCGGCAAGGCTATTTACAGGGCTCAGACGGAGGACGAGGTTAATCAGGCTGTGGATGATGCCGTTGCTGGTATTGTGAAGGAGGTCGAGCCTCTTCTCAAGAATGCGGCGCCTTATTTCAACGGGAGCGATAAGCTCACCTTTGCAGAGGTACCTAACCAATGCCCTGGACGATGTTGATGAGGAGGTGGCTAACGAGAAACAGGTCCTTGTAGCTCCATTCGTCATTCGCCTGCTATCATCATCCAAGCACGGCCTCCTACCAGCCAATCTCCCCTCCCGCCTCGAGAAAGAGACCCCCAACTTCTACAAGTGGGCGCAGGTCATCAGCAAGAACCCCAGCGTCCTGAAGATCTACGACGAGGACCTAGTTGTCGAGTCGAGCAAGAGAGTGAAAGCCAAGTTTGCCAGCAAGGCCTAAGACTAAGGATCAAGGTTGGGGTGGGCTATCTATAGCCCAAGATAAATGACTGACCGGAGGATCCTTGCCTTTGTAATGGGGTACTTTAAATCCGCAATGCAAGGATCAAGATTAATGTATCAGACATTAACTGATGTTCGGAGAGAACATTGCGAGAATGAGTGTGCAAATTGAGTTATCCTTTATGTTATGGTTATCATGAATTCAAAAAGTTTAAACCCGAACCCGAATATGCAGAGCCTCCCGCTGCATTAGTTACCTCTAACGTAGTCTAGTCAGTCTAGTCCCAATTTCCAGATCTTGCATGTTGAACCAAGCGCCAATAAAAAGAATCCCACTTGCCGTCCCCCCTTTGCCCCTGTCGATCTACGTCCATGTTCATGTTCATATTTAGCAACAGCTTCTCTTGTTCTTCAAATTTCAATTCAGCCAAGATATCTCAAGTGGATATGCCAATTCGTTAGCCCGTCCTATATCCTGGTTCTAATTTCAGCGAAGAAGCCATGGACACACAGATACAACCCTTGTAGAAAAAAGCCCTTCCCGCCCAGGTCTTGGCGCGTCGCATGTCCCCTAGTAGGCGACAGTGACACGCCGGCGCAGTTTGGATACAGGCCTTGTGAGTGGTCTGAAATTAATCAAGGCCCATTCGATCTAGAGGTTTTGGCGATGGCCTCCTGAGAGCCCTGTCATGCCTTGGCCTGGCCTGCGAGAATGGATCCTCGGTACTGAGTGGTCTCCTTTTCTGCCATTTGCCGCTTTTATTCTCTCGCTCTCTCTCCATTTCATTTTTCTCTCATTATTTCATACATGCTCTTTGAGTAGGTAGATCAAACAAAGTTCCTCTTTTTCCTTTTGAGTTTGTTCTTCTTTCCTTGTCTGTCTCTGTCTATCTCATATTGCTTGATCCTTGGGTGTTTCATTCGTTTCATCACCCATTCACTCCTTTCATCTCGACAGACTCGACTCACTTCTTCAATCTCATTCCTTTTTCCCTCTCGTTTTCATTCGATAGACGCTGAAACTCACTCACTATGCTTTCGCGATACATTCTCCCCGCGGCCGCCATCTTTGGCCTCGCGGCTGCTCAGACAACCTCGGACTGCAACCCTCTCAACGAAACAGACTGCAAACCCAACCCGGCTTTTGGAACAAGCTATCTCTGGCACTTCAACGACACGCCCTCCAGCGACCATTGGGACAACCACGTCGGACGCGTCACATACGATGAGAACGACGGCGCAAGCTTCACCGTCGCTAAGCAGGGCGACTCGCCTACTCTGCGCACCGCCTTCTACTTCTTCTTCGGCCGCACCGAACTCGTCATGAAGGCCGCTCCCGGCATTGGAATCATCAGCTCCATGATGTGGCTGAGCGACGATCTGGACGAGGTCGACTGGGAGATCCTGGGCGCCAACGACACCCATGCTTCGACGAACTACTACGGAAAGGGTGTTGAGGACTTTACCAAGGCGGGGTGGCACTATGTCAAGGGTGGTATGCAGGAGGATTACCATAACTATACGACGACGTGGACGAAGGATGAGTTGAAGTGGTACATTGATGGAGAGAATGTGCGAACGGTTGTTGCCAAGGATGATATGGATAGTTATCCTCAGACACCCATGAGACTGAGCATTGGAATCTGGGCTGCTGGTGATCCTACTATGCCTGAGGGAACTCGTCAATGGGCTGGTGGTGGTAAGTTTGAGTGTCTCTGAAGACCTTGAGTTGTGCTGACAATTTACAGATACCGACTACGGAAAGGGCCCTTATACCATGCACGTCAAGAGTGTCTACGTCGAAGATGCCAGCACCGGAAAAGAGTACGTCTACGGCGATAAGTCTGGAAGCTGGGAGAGCATTGAAATCGTCAAGTAAGCCACTCCCCACCCACAAAATTGCATCTCATACTAACCACTACCAGGGGCAACTCAACCGCCCTCGATGCTCTCTACAAAGAACCCGAGAAGACCACCTCCGAGAAATGGGAAGCCCTCCCCGCCGGCACAAAGACAGGAATCTACGCCGGCGGCATCGGCGCCGCAGCCATCGGTCTCGGAGCTCTAGGCTTCTACTTCTGGCGTCAACGCGCCGCCGGTGCCAGCGAGGCCAAGCAGGCTGCTGCCGAGAACCACGATCTCATGTCGTACCGCGCCGGCGAGGACACGACGAACCAGGGCTTCGAGTACAGCGCTGCCAAGTACTCCAAGGTTCCAGCTCAAGATGCTGCTTAGACTAGACCGGGTTTAAAAAAAACATAGAGTCGTGTTTTCTTTTTCCCAGATATTTCTTATTTTTTCTCTTTTTTTATAATGGCATATACACACTTTTGTTTTTGGTTTCAGAGTTTTATATATACTGTAGAAAACCTACACAGGAACAGGGGATATTTATAGCAGGTTTGGCGTTGATCAATTGACATGCATTGTAAACTTGAAACTTTCTCAACTTTATTACTTAATTCTCCGCGATCGGTTCATGGTCGACGTTGTACTGAGCGGACGATCCATACAGTTCATCACCAAGACTGGTGCCGTAGGGCTGTCGTATAGAATTAACAAAACGGGATAGTTCAATGGAACCGAATTGATCCACATGGACTCCCGTTTTGTCAAAGTTAAACGATGCATGGCTTGACGTTGCACGGCAAAAATGTCAATTGAGTCGTTTTCAGGGCGTATGCGACAGAGACCGTCGCAAACTGCCGATGCAGGTTAAAGATTGTGACAGAAAAGGGTTCTCCTGTATCGGAGCTAAATATCTTAAATATTCGACAAGTCCAGTTGATCTCCACACATTGTTCTCCCAAACCCATACACCTCTCAATTGAAGCAAGCAAGCAAGCATTCGTCAACTGCCACATACACTTCATCTCAACTGAAGTGTCATTTTTCTTTCAAGTCTGCGAGTGCGACAACATCTCATCTCATACCAACTGAAGCTATTCACAACTCTCACCCACAATGTCTCTCACATTCCGCCCCGCGACACCACAAGATGTCACCCCTCTCCGCGCCCTCATAATGTCCGCCTACCGCGGCCCCGACTCCCGCGCAGGCTGGACAACAGAGGCCGACCTCCTCGCCGACGAGCGCATATCCCCCACCGATCTCCTCGCCAAGATCACCGACCCCAACGGCGCAGTCATTCTTGCATTCACTTCCTCCCCCTCGTCATCTGGAACATCAACACCAGAAGGCGACAGCGATCCCCGTCTCGTCGGATGCTGTGAAGTTGTTCAAAAGGACTCGGAGCGCGCTTACTTTGGCCTCTTTGCCGTGTCGCCGAAACTTCAGGCTGGAGGCATTGGAAAGCAGGTGCTCGCGTATGCGGAGAATTATGCGGTTAGGACTTGGGGAACCAAGATCATGACGATGACGGTCATTTGGACGAGGAAGGAGTTGATTGAGTGGTATGTTAGAAGGGGATATGTTAAGACCGGGGAGACGAGTCCGTTTCCGTACGAGGGGCTTTTTAATGGTAAAGCGTTGAGGGATGATTTGTACTTTGATCATCTAGAGAAGGTATTGGCATAGACAGATATTGGAGGATCATAGACTACAAAAGTGAAGAGAGTAGAGAGAATTGGACTAATGAGACATGCGATTCACAAAACATCACAATCGTGGAGACAAGCTTTGGTCAAACAAATCGTCAATCATAGGCTACTCTGTCACGACGCTATATACATTCAAAGCCCTTATATGATCATTCCACCTTTTTCTCTGGGTATCTCTCCTTTTATTGACCCTCAACCTGCTTAAGAATGCCCTCAAGGTTAATGCTCTTAGGTCTCTCAATAGGCAGACCCAGAGCCCGGTCCCAGATCAACTGAGCCAGAGGTCCGAGACCACGAGAGACGCCAAAGGTAGCAGTGTAGTACAGCGTCTCGTGGAAGCCATAGTGGTGGAACAGGACGCCAGAGGAGCTGTCGACGTTGGGGTAGGGGTTCTTGGTCTTGCCGTGCTTCTTGAGGACCTCGGGGGCGATGCGGCTGTTCTTCTCGACGAGCTGGAAGACGGGGTCGTTGGCGATCTCGGGGCGCGCGGCGGCGTAGTCCATCAGGGCTTCGAAGCGGGGGTCGGGCTTGCGGAGGACGGCGTGGCCGTAGCCGGGGACGACGCGGCCTGAGTTGAGGGTAGACCAGAGATAGTCGTTGACGTCTTGCTCGGTGTAGTTGGCAGGGATGGCTTCCTTCATCTGGATGATCCATCGGAGAACCTCCTGAGCGGCGAGACTGAGGCATGTTAGTAGATACTCAAGACTGTGAGGAGAGAGAGATACTTACCCGTGAAGAGGTCCAGCGAGACCCTGGAGACCAGCACTGTAAGACAGGAAAGGATCCGACAGAGCACTTCCGACAAGGTGAGTGGCGTGGGCAGAAACATTGCCACCCTCATGATCACCATGAAGAGCGAGGTAGAGTCTCAGAAGATCCTGAAAGTTCTCATTCTCCTTTCCACCCTTTCCAAGCATAGCAGCAAAGTTGTACGACCAATCCTGCTCAAGATCAACCTCAGCAGGCAGAGCACCACCACCACGGTAAGCATTCTGGTAGATCTTGGCAGCAATGGTAGGAAGCTTGGCCAACAACGAGATACAATCGTCAAAAGTAGGCTCCCAGTAATCAGCCTTGTTAAGACCCTGCTCATACGCCTTGGCGAACTTGGACTCGTAGTTGAGCGCAGAAACAGCCATGGCGAACTGTGTCATGGGATGAAGATCCTTGGGGAAGTTATCAAGCATCTTTGAGATAAACTCTGGAATCTGCGCCTTCTCCGCGAGTTCACGAGAGAATGTGCGGACCTGGTTCACAGAGGGAACCTGGCCGGTGAGGAGCAGCCAGAACATGGCTTCGGGGAGCATCTCGGTTCCCGTCTTTCCCTTGGGCAGCTCCTTTTGGCAGTCCTTGATGGTGCGGCCGTGGAAGCGAATGCCCTCGTTGGCGTCGAGGACGGAACCCTCCCAGACCATGGCCTTGAGACCGCGCATGCCGCCGAGGGTGTTCTCGACCTTGACCTCGCCGAGGACCTTGTTGGAGTGGGCCTTGACCTTCTTGAGGAGCTCGCGCTTGGCGGGGATGGCCTCGCGCAGAGTGGCCTTGAGATCAGGCTCTGCGGTGGCATAGCCGCGGACACCTGAGAAAGCGGCACGAGTGAGGGGCTGCGAAGTGTGAGTTTATGGTGTTTTTACATGTGAGTTAGCTTGGAAGCTTACCTTGAGGGAGCCCAGAGCCCTGCGGGAGGATGTCAAGTTGAGAGCCATTGTGATGAGATACAGAGAGGATTGGAGTAAGGAAAGAAGAAGAAAAAAAAGAAGAAGAAGATCAAATAGAGGAGTAGAAGAGATCAAGTATGAGGAGGGAGTTGGGCCGAGGGTTCCCAGTGGTAAACGAGCTGAAGCGGTAGGTGGGGGTGTCTTTGGTTGAATCTGGGGTAACAGCCGGGGGAGCGGGGGGCATCCAACGAGAGCCTCTGAAGGTGGTTTGCACGTTTATTTTGTCATGCGGGGTTGAACTGAACTCTTATGACGCAGTGAGTGCGGAGAAGACGACAGTATCTACAGACACAGCAGTATATAAATATAGATTAATAGACCAGATATGTCAAAAACTCTAGTTGCATTAGCAGATTCCCCCTTCAGCACACAATTCTCTGAATTTCTTCCATTTCCAAGGGACACAAGCCAAATCCCACGGTTATCATGGCGACTCCAACCGAGGAAACCCGCCATGAACCGACTCGAATGCCACGGCTCAAACATGCATCTCAACCAATCAGCTTCACGACTGTTTGCCGTACGAAGCTCACCCATTGGCCAATTCGTCGGCAATGCTTCTTGTTAACCAAGGCTCTGCTGACATGCCATCAGTCTCCAACTTGTAAGCTGCGTTTTTTGTCAAGCATTTATAAGGGTCTTGTAATTTTGTTCTGCTCGGTTACTGGAGCTGGTGGTCGGTAACCGGTCGGTCATCGAGTTGGTGTTTTTATTTCTTGTCATGATGGTTCAGCAGCGGGATCAATAAATAAATTAGAGGTAGAAAAAGTGTTCTTTTATTTAGAAGAGATTAGTATTACTTGGTCTTGATCTTTTCATCTTTTGTCGTGGCGTTGGTTGGTCTTGTAGCTATCACGGGCTTCAAATCATCATCCGCAAGTGCTCGACTTTATTGTTCATCCACTCCGTTATTCCCGATCTACCCACCACAACCACCTCTTTCTCCTTCACATTCTCCCCTCCTCCCTCTCACATCCTCACAACAACACCCAAAATGTTGCGCAGACTATCAACCCGAGCTCCCCAGCGCCTCCTCTCCGCTTCCAAGCCCCGAAGCGTAGCACCCCTCCTCGCCATCCGCGCCATGTCCAGCACCCCCATCGCAAAGATGTCGCAGCTCAGCACCCACGCTACACAACCCGCCGATGCATTCCAGCTTCTCCCAGAGTCGCAAAAGGCCGGCGAGGCGGAGGATCGTCTGTACGAAGCTACCGTGAAGGAGATTGAGGCGTGGTGGGCGTCGCCGAGATATCAGGGTATCAAGAGGCCATATAGCGCGGAGGATGTAGCGACCAAGAGGGGCACGCAAAAGGTTCAGTATCCTAGCTCTGTCATGGCGCAGAAGCTGTTCAATCTGATCAAAGAGCGCGTGGCAAAGGGCGAGCCTATTCATACCAGTAAGTCTCCCACGATACTCGAGAAGTACACTGCTAATAGTTTGTAGTGGGCGCAATTGACCCCGTGCAAATGACCCAACAAGCTCCTCACCAGGAAGTCCTCTACATCTCAGGCTGGGCCTGCTCCTCCTTATTGACCTCTACCAACGAGGTATCCCCCGACTTCGGCGACTACCCCTACAACACCGTCCCCAACCAGGTCCAGCGTCTAGCCAAGGCGCAGAACATGCACGATCGCAAGCAGTGGGATCTTCGTCGCAAGATGACACCCGAGGAGCGCACAAAGACACCATACGTTGACTACCTCCGCCCTATCATTGCAGACGGTGATACCGGCCATGGTGGTCTGTCTGCTGTTCTTAAGCTCGCCAAGCTCTTCGCTGAGAATGGTGCTGCAGCTGTTCACTTTGAGGACCAGCTCCACGGTGGAAAGAAGTGTGGTCATTTGGCGGGCAAGGTTCTTGTTCCTATTGGAGAGCATATCAACCGTCTTGTTGCTACGCGCTTCCAGTGGGATGTCATGGGCTGTGAGAACCTCGTCATTGCTCGAACCGACTCTGAGTCTGGCAAGCTTCTCTCGTCAGCTATTGATGTTCGCGATCATGAGTTCATCCTCGGTGTTTCTGATCCCTCTATTGAGCCTCTCGCTGAGACCATCCAGGCCATGGAGGCCAAGGGCGCTGTTGGCGCTGAGATCGATGCCTTTGAAGCTCAGTGGGTCAAGAGCACCAAGCTCGTCACCTTTGACGAAGCTGCTGTCGCACACATGAAGAAGGAAGGCGTTTCACAAGCCAAAATCGACGAGTATCTCGCCGAGACTGAGAAGGACCACGACATGGGTATCTCCCGCCGTCGCGGCCTCGCAAACAAGTACACCAAGGAGCCTGTGTACTTCAACTGGGACGTCCCCCGTACCCGCGAAGGTTTCTACCACTACCGCGCTGGTATGCAGGCGGCTACCAAGCGCGCTCTTGCGTTCAGTCCCTACGCGGACCTTCTCTGGGTTGAGACAGGAGACCCCAACGTTGAGGTAGCTACTAAGCTAGGCCGCGCTGTTCGCGAGGTCAACCCCGGCAAGGGCCTCGTGTACAACCTCTCTCCCTCGTTCAACTGGATGGCCCACGGTTTCACCGACGAGACCCTCAAGTCATTCATCTGGGACATTGCTCGTGAGGGCTTCGTTCTTCAGCTCATCTCCCTCGCTGGTCTACACTCCAACGCTACAATCACAACTGAGCTGTCGCGCGAGTTCAAGAAGGATGGTATGAAGGCATATGTCGATATCGTGCAACGCCGTGAGAAGGATCTCAAGTGCGATGTTTTGACTCATCAGAAGTGGAGTGGCGCAAGCTACATTGATGGAATTCTGGGAGCTATCCAGAGTGGAAGCTCGAGCAGTAAGAGTATGGGCGAGGGAAACACTGAGGGACAATTCCATTAGAGGGAGGCTAAGAGAAGGAAAAGCATGAACCGGAGTTTGGGTATCTTTTTTGTATATTGATGAATACTTTACAAATGATATTGTATATGATCAGCCAGGTTCATCCTCGCAAGTGACTGTTACTGTTTGTGATGTGACAATTTATTTCATTATGGAATCATACTAATCGTTACTACAGATATCTTTCCAGCTAAATCCTCCAACTCTCTTCACTCTTACAACGAGTCCTTGGTAGCATTGTTCTCAGGAGGAGGATGCGCAGGCCCCTCAGCAGTAACATAGCACTTGGTCATACCACCATCAACCGCAAAATCATGCCCATTGACAAAGCTCGACTCATCGCTCGCCAAGAACAAAACAGCCTGCGCCTGCTCAACAGCCTCGCCAAACCGCCCCATAGGGAAGTGAACCTCCCGTCTATGGCGCTTCTCCTTATCATCACCCAGCCAGTCCTGCAAGAGCGGTGTGTTGAGCGGCGCAGGGCACAGGTTGTTGAACCGGAAGCCCTCGCGGGCGTGCACCATGGCGAGCTCGCGCGTGAGCGCGAGGACAGCGCCCTTGCTGGCTGTGTATGCGAGCTGGGGCGTCGCGGCGCCGACGAGGGCGACGACGGAGGCGGTGTTGATGATGGAGGCCTTGGACTTCTTGTTGCGGCGCAGGGAGAGGACGGCGTGCTTGCAGCCGAACCAGACGCCCTTGACGTTGATGTTCTGGGTCAGGTCCCAGATGTTCTCGGGGGTGTTGACGGCGTCGTCGTCCTGGGCGTGCATGATGCCGGCGTTGTTGAAGAGGACGTCGATGCCGCCCCAGGAGTCGAGGGATTCGATCATGGCCTGGACCTCTGATTCCTTGGAGACGTCGACTTTCTGTCACGAGTCAGTACTATTGTCTAAGGAAGTGGCGGGGGTGTTGGGACGTACGAGGATCTCGACGCGGGGAGCATCGGGGACGAGCTGCTTGACCTTTGCGGCGGCCTTTTCGAGAGCAGGCTGAGAGATATCGGACATGAGAATGGAAGCGCCCTCCTTGGCAAAGAGAATAGAGGTCTCAAGACCAATGCCACTGCGATCATCAGTATCGTATCATACAGCACAACAAGACAAAGAAAACATACCCTCCAGCGCCAGTGATGACAGCGTTCTTTCCAGAAAGACGACCCATTGTGAATGTGTAAGGTATGTTAATTTTGAAGATGAAGGATGTTAAGAGTGAAGAATCGTGGTATGAAGAAAGAATGTCAAGGCAAAGTGGTGGGTATCTCGTGAAAAATATATAGAAATCTGATGGGATGGACGGTGACACAACAATGAGGGGCAGAGGGGTCCTTATTCTTTAAGCTTCCCTCTCCTCTTATCGAAAGCGTCTGGAAGCTCCGATAAGCTGGAATGGGCGGTAGAGCTAAGTAAGAGTCAGGTCGTCTGATTTCTCGTTGGGCCAGTCATGAGAAAGATCGTGGAGATGGGCATAATTCCGAGAACGGACGAGCGAGGGCGGTTGGCGGTTGCAGTGGGTTTCTTTTTTGGTTAGTGGAGGCTGTCATCGCGGCTATTATTAAAGATTGAGGTACAGTACAGTTGATGGGTACAGTATTTGGGGGGTGGTCAACTGTATGGGGAATTATGGCTGAGGTGAGGTGAGCTTATCAGTGAGGATGTGATGTTGATAGAGATGCATGAGCTTAAGATGATAACGAATGTGTAAAGTTCAATGCCTCTTACATGAATTCTTGTTCCATTACATATTGTTCATCTGATCCATTCAATCAGATACAGCTATGGCTTATAATCGTAACCTCATCATCGCAACTGAAACCTCCAATTCTCATAAAACACTATCACATTATCAACAAACGTCAGATCCAGGGTCCTCTCTCGGTATATGGATGTCAGATCTCAATCAAGCTTGCAGCTGTGCCACGCAACACCCCTGCAACTAGCGATGTCGGCTCTCTCTCTCCAAGTCAGGTCACGAGAACATCAACAAACTCCGAGTCAAATCCTATCTCACTCTCCCAAGACAACAACACGCGGTTACTTTCAATCCTCACAAAATGTACAGGGCGCACAAGGCGCGGTTACACTCTCTGAAATAAAAACGGCAATTGAAGCGGATAAAGAAGATATCGGAACGCGGCAGTTGGCGAACCGCTATCATATCGTGAAACTAATGTAATCTTACCCCATGTTCTGGCCAAAGCTTCCAATCGAATCTAGATCGCGGGGTTGGTTGTTCAATGACACTCTCAGGCTTCAGCGCGGCAATGAAGCTATTCCAAACCCTGCTCCCACTAAAACACTCCCAGATAAGCCCCCCCCCGCTTGCTTTCGGCTCAATTGGTCTTAGCACCTGCATCGCGCACCGAACATCACAGCTCCCCACTCTTTCTTCCCGCTCAGTCTACGTCACTGAAGCATTGTCTTATCGTTCGCATTCGTTCGGTCTTATCGTAGCCGCGCTGCCCATTATCCCGTTCCCAGTTCAGTTGAGGTTGATACAAACCTGTTTAACTTACTTGTCTCACTCCCCCTCTTTTCCATAGACAATCTCTCAAATACTACTGTATCTACTCTTGGGTCGTCTTCTCCCCGCATTCATCATTGTTGATCCCCCTTGAACCGCGCGCAACGGCTTGAATCTCAAAACTCCACCGTTGTTGAACTGTATAACTATCCCAAGAAATATCTTTTGGTTATAAACATACAGCGCATTACTTGAATCTTTACAGTTTCATCACCTCTTTCTATACCCTTCTTTTTACCCCCCCCCAAATCCTCCACCATGGCTTCTCCAGACCCTAAATCCATCACCGTCGACTCCCTCCCCCAGCTCCTCCAGAATGACAACATGGTCAAGCTCGCAGGCGTAGACGTCGACGGCATCCTGCGCGGCAAGCTGGTGTCCAAGAAGAAGTTCCTCTCCATCGCCGAAGCCGGCTTTGGCTTCTGCTCCGTCATCTTTGGCTGGGATATGCACGATCGTACATATATCCGCGAGCTCAAGATCTCAAACGCCGAGAACGGATACCATGATCTCCTCGCTATTCCAGATCTTTCTACCTTTAGGAGAATTCCTTGGGAGGATGACGTTCCTCTGTTTTTGGTGGACTTTTTGGATCCTGAAACCAAGAAGCCTATTTGTGCTTGTCCCAGAGGTCTGGTTAAGACGCAGCTTGAGAAGCTCAAGGAGCATGGTTACGGTGCCATGGCAGGCGGTACGTTTCCTCATCACCTCCAAATTACAAGTTTTGTACTGACTCCCGCAGCTGAATATGAATTCTACCAATTCAAATCCCCCGACCCTTCATCCTCATCCCCAGCCGCATACCTCCAACAAAACCCCCCTCACCAACTCCCCGCCCTCACAGAAGGAATGTTCGGCTACTCCCTCACCCGCCCCGTCCACAACCAAGAATACTACTACGACGTCTTCAACACGTGCGCAAAGTTCTCCTGCGACATCGAGGGCTGGCACACCGAGTCCGGCCCGGGCGTCTTCGAGGCTGCCCTCGAGTTCGGCGAGATCGCGCAGATGGCTGACCGCGCCGCCCTGTTCAAGTACGTCGTCAAGAGCGTGAGCACAAAGTACGGCATCACCCCTTGCTTCATGGCCAAGCCGAAGCAGGGCCTGCCTGGAAACAGTGGGCATATGCATGTCTCGATCGTTGATAAGGATGGCAAGAATTTGTTTGCGAGGGAGGCTAAGGATGAGAATGCCAAGTGGAGTGATATTGAGAACCTTTCTGATATGGGACGTCATTTCCTCGCTGGTCTGCTTGTCGGTCTTCCTGACATCATGCCTCTCCTCGCACCAACCATCAACTCTTACAAGCGCCTCGTCGAGAACTTCTGGGCTCCCGTCACAGTATCATGGGGTCTTGAGCACCGCGCTGCATCAATCCGTCTAATCACACCCAAGCCCTCAGCAACACGCTTCGAAGTCCGAGTTCCCGGCGCAGACACAAACCCCCACTTCGTCCTCGCAGCCATTCTCGGCTGTGGATGGCGCGGTGTCGAGAAGAAACTCGAGATTCCTACGCCTCCGCTTGCAATGGGCCAGGATGTCGGCGGTGACGCTGATCCGGGTGAGAGGTTAGCCAAGAGTCTTAAGGAGGCTACGGCGCGCTTCATGGAGAAGGGCAGTATTGCACGGGAAGTATTTGGCGATGACTTCGTGGAACACTTTGGCGGCACAAGAGAGCATGAGGTTCGTCTATATGACGAGGCAGTAACTGATTGGTATGTTCCCATCCTACTAATCTACTGGGTGCCTTGACTAACAAATCACAGGGAAATGAAGCGATATATCGAGACTGTTTGATTTGGATATCTGGAGTTGTTCTGTTCTGTTCTCTTTTGATCTGTTTTGATCTGTTTTGTACGGGTACATGGGGCGTACTGTGGGCATCTCTGTAGCATGAGATATGCGTGAAGTGAGTGCATACGACGTAAGATGATCAAGTGTCGGGAGTCATCCTGATAAACGAATATACCTTTGACACCTTGCATCTCCTGTATCTTCCGGTCGCCTCATCCGGGCCGTAACCGCTGAAACGGTAGTTCATCCGATGCCTTGTACTGTATCCAAGGCTAGCGGTATCCAACTCCATCCGCCCATTTATGCTCCAGTAACTTAACCCGACTTTAATCACTCGGTACATCTCTTCCATGCCCTATATGTTCCATATGGTATCCATTTCCCACCGCGGGAATATCTCCCCGAGCTCATTGGTTTGCACCATTCCCTATTCTTCCTGACATCCGCCCCAGACACAATGCCTTTGACGCCGTCCATGATGACCCAAAAACTCCGATATATGCACATAGATCTCTATGCCTATTCCTTGAACCTATTTGCCGCAGTCCTTTCGAGCCGTGACAAACGTCCTATCAAAATTAGCCACCAACACACACGCACCAATACAACAAAACTTACACTTTTCCTAAACTACGCAGCATTGGATCGTTGATCTCAGCTCTAACACGATCAAGCAGAGCCCGCGTCGCTTTCTCCTCCCACCCTCCTAGTCCGAATAACCTCAACGTCCAATTCTCTATACCTGGTCCGACTCATATTAGCGTGTGTGTGACTTTTTTGAGACGTTTCAGAAAAAAAGAGAATTCGCCACCTACCGCACTCGACCATCTCCGCCAGGGCCTTGCGCTTCTGCTGGGTGACCGGGTCACTTCCCCAATTCTGTATCGGGAGCCAATCTACCCGGACGCGCACGAGATCTGCTCCCAGGGTGTTTAAGATTTCAGGGACTCGCGGTATGGGGTCGCAGTTTATGCCGAGCTTGATGCACATCTCCTCGAATATCTTCTCGTACTCTCTGCAGGCCGCGCCGACTACGCCTTTTTCTCCATCGACGTGCTCGGGGTCCGCGTCAAAGAAATGCGGTCGGATCTCTGCTATTTCGATCTGTCCGCCCGGGTTGAGGTGCTCGTAGGCTTCAGCCAATAGAGCGTTCCAGTCGCGAACACCGCCGCCTGCTAGACTGCGCATGTGTATAAAATCGTATGTACGGTTCGGCCAAGTCTCTGTAGCATCGGCGATTTCGAAAGTGACATTCGGTGGGACATCTTCGGGTAGCAATGCGCTGCTCAAGTCGATACCGAGTATGTTGACCTGGGGATATCGCTTCGCCATGTCGCAAGCCCATACTCCCGTACCAGCACCAACATCTAGTATCTCCATCGGATCCTCGGCCGTAAATTGATCAAGTGGTAGTTTCGAATCAGCAAGATTACCATCAAGACACAATTGGTACAGCTCATGCTGGACCGACAGGCGATGCGCCTCAGAAGGATCATTCGGCGTGAGCAGCTGGCCTGACCCGTGGTAGGTATGTCCATATTCGCGAATCAGGGGAAGCGTGTCTTCGGAAATAGTCGAGTAATTGGACGTCGTATCGCTATAATCGTCATCCTCCTCAGCAGGACTCGCATCACCCACCGTGAGGCGATTCATCCTCTGCAGCCCATCGTTTGACTGCGCCATGTCGCTCTTTGAAGTCGCAGAAAAAGCAGTGATGGAAGAACGATCCGGATCGTAGCGGGACATCTGATGAGGGATCGACAAGGGGATATTAAAGCGAGATCAAAGTTGGGGGCCGTCGGCTATATGTACTCTGAAGAGAAGAGAAGAGAAAGAAGAAGGATGGTATCGTGAATTAAGATTGGAGTATAGAAAAGGTATCGAGAACGCGCAAGGAAATATGTCTTTTACGAACATCCATGGCCAAAGAAAGAGAGTGGGAAAGAAGAAAGAGAAGAAGAGAGAGAGGGATTAAAGAAGGAGGGGATGAGGAGGAGAAAAGAGAAAAGGACGAAGGAGAGGGAATTGAAATCAGCTCGAATACGGGATAGGTACAGACGAGAAGTCACAGCACAACTCGTCTCCTCACTCTGTGTTGTGTTGTGTTGGTTGGAGTCTGAGGAGAATCTTAGTACCTTGCAAAGTGGAGGAGCTTCATCAACAAGGTAAGGCAAAGGTAGTCTAGGGTCCGGGATTATCTCTCCCCTAGTTAGTTAGCAGCCCAGATGATTCAAGTCAGGGCCAATTTGCATACCAAACCCAACCCAAGCTATAACAAAATGCCCGCTATAGCACAGCTAGCCTAGCCTCGATGCTCTACACAACACAAGTCATAGTCTATCTCAACTCAGAATGGAACTAGAAGCTCTCCAACCTTCCAAATACCCAAGCCATCGCCTTCGCCGTCCCCGTAAGCCTCAGTCCAAACATCATCATTCCACTAGCCCTAACAAACAAACTCGCCCCCCTCTCTGTAAAACCCCTCTCTCTGTCAAGAAACATCGGCAAGTCTGGGGAAAAAAACTAAAGTTACCCGATACATTATCGGCCAATTTCAACCAACACCAAAGAAGAAAAAAAAGACGCGGCCCGTTCTCAAAAGCTAAGCTACCCTAGCTCCCCATTGGCCCAGACCCTTTTGGGGGACAAGATTGAGGATGCCGTATCTCACCAGCGGGATTGGACGGTCGCTGGGCGCTTAGTGTGAAAGGGTATAATCACCGTATGCATGAGATGACGCATCCTGACTGGTGATATGACTGCGAGTGAGTGAAGGGAACCAACAAACTTTCTCAACTCTACGTGGTATCCCCTTGTGCTAATCTCTTGATCTTCTCTAAGCGATGTCTGTCTCATTCCCACCATCTCACCCCCTGACCCTGTACGGCCTCTCTTTTCCGCCCTGCCAACAAAACCTCAACACCACGACAAAATTACCACTGTAACTCCTCATACATCTTGGAGGCAATGTGACGGGTTTATTCTGACATCCTAGTCAAGCCCCGGCCTGTCTCCCACGAGGTTGCCTTGCCCGGTAGTTCAAATCTCCTCTTTTGCCTTGAACTCTCTTTTACGCTCATGTAACCCTGACCCCCCCTTGAAGAATATCATTTTCTTTTCGCACGTCACGTCACCGGACCCTGCTTGCCGTTCCCCGGGTGGACCAAGAACCTCGTGGCCCCCTTGTCTTGTCAGTGTTCTAGACCACGTCAAGGCTCAAAAACGTGGCTGTCTATTCCAAATATCGATCATCATAAGAGAGGTCCTTGTATACATGGATCATCCAGGTTCGCAACTCGTTCCTCGCCTCGTTTGGAGATCATGATGGTCAAAGAGCTGAGACATTCAAGTTGTGAAAATTGTCATGCATTCGTGATTCAGTGGATCACATGTCATGGTGCGGCACAGCGGAAGCGGAAGCGGAACGGCTCGAGGGAACGAGCCATTGTACCTCATGTCATGTTCGTCTCCGATAAGGCATGTCTGTGATGTGATGTGATGAGATGTACTTCTGAGTCAAAATGGACGAGACAGTCCCTTGCATTAAGCTATTCCCAGACACATCTATCTCACCGAGATAGAGATATCTGCTATTCAATACAACCCGGAAGTCCTTGGCAATAAGTAATTGCAACTCACTCCCAAGACCCATCTCGCCACAATAAACTCGATCCCAAACCCACTCGATAAAGTCCCAAGTATTGATGCTGTTCCACACAAAAAACGATGTCCCAAATAAAAATAAAATAAAAAAGGTCTCAAAGATGAAGCAGAAGTTAGAAAGTTGAAGTGTGACCTGATAGAGAAGAACGCCGATGCTATGACGCAACTGACAAGGCGCAACAAATGAGGGCTCGACCAGACATTCATGATGGTAGACGTGTAAACAAGACATGCCACAGACAGACTGCAAGAACAAATGTCTGCAATGAGCAAAGTATGCTGCAATGACACGCTGTAGCAAGGCGTGCTGTGAGACATGCCAATTGGCCTGATAGCCAAGACCATCGTCGTCCGAGACCCAGTTTCCTTCGGATGTATGCCTTTTTTTTCCTTTTGTTGCCCGTCTTGAAACTGGCTCGAGAAAAGAGCCCACAAATTGCCGCCCATCCCTAGTATCCCAAATGCTTGGTCCGGTTTGGTCTCCATTACTTTCAAGAATTCCTTCTTTGCGTAAACCTCGTGGTATCCATGCAGCCATGCTCGACGTAGGCTCCCTCGTGTTTCCATGTCAAATCGTAGGCCTTTCTCGTGATACCCATCGTCAGAAACAGGGGCTTCTCTCGTGTCGCTTCGTGATATTCCATATTCAGACCTGGACATCATCAATGACGATGTAGGCAATCCTCGCGCACTCACTTTCCACCAACATAATCATGCACATCAAACAGACTCGCCGCCTTGTCCTTGTCCATTAAACAATGCAGAAATAAAAAAGGATTCTCACTAAGCATCGCTAGCCTGCCCAACCATTCATATGAATAATCACCTTCACTCCGGGCCCAGCGTCGTGTACATCCCCATATCCTTAGCTCAATTCTGATCATCGTCTTTCCGATCCAAATGCTGATTGCGGTCTTTCCTCGTTAGGTTCTTATTGCAAACCAGACGTATCGTCGTTCTCAAATGCCGTCATCTGGTAACATCATGGCCGTCGGTTTCTAGTAAAACCGACAATGCCTTGGTCGTGTTCGTGTAAAAGTCGTCGCACTAGGCGGCTTCCTTCTTTGGCTTTCGTTTATTCCCAACTCTCCCGTCCGTGTGCTCGTCGTCGGGATTCCACTCCTCGGGGTGAAAGTTGGGGTTGCAGTAGTGAGCTCGGTTCCAAATACTGTTCTTAAACGTGTTGGTCGTCACTTGGTACGTCGATTCCGGGAAATTGTTCTTGCCCTCGTCGTAGTCGAGCTGAACAGGACTGAATCGGATGTGATAGCTCGAAGCGCCTCGCATGGGGAGCGAATTCTGAGGTCCTGGACCAGGCGCAGGTAGCATCGCGGGACTGGGCGCAATCGCAGAACTTCCCGATATCGAGGCCGGTGGGGTTGGGGGCTGAGGAGATGCCATGATGGGTGGTGGCTGCGGTGGCGCTACTCTCGGTGTCGTAGCAGGCAAAGGCTCGGGGAAAGATGACATCCATGGGCTCTGTTGCACAGGCGAGAATTGTTCTGGGGCCGAACTGGCTGGAGGTGGTGCGAGCTGCGCAAGCCCTCCCATTGTGTTACTGAAGCCCGGGATGATAGACAACGCATCAAAGTTCATGGTCGAATACTGTCCGAGATCCGCTTGTTCGGTCGTGATGTTAGTGTTGTGGGTGAAGCCGCTGACACGAAGCACCTGCATGGTGGGTGCTTTGTACAGGATGTCGTAGTGGTCGGGTCGGTAGAGCAGATAGATGCTGGGGCCGAGTGTGCTGGCGTCTTGCGTGTTAAGCTCATCGGGCACTCGGTACTGGTTGACATGAGTACCTGCACTACGGTCGAGGTAGGCAATCTCAAGTACAAAGTTGGCTGGTCTGAGGAGGACTTCGGCCAAGGCGGACACGCCAAGGTGCTCGA
This sequence comes from Fusarium tjaetaba, assembly GCF_013396195.1. Taxonomy (NCBI): domain Eukaryota; kingdom Fungi; phylum Ascomycota; class Sordariomycetes; order Hypocreales; family Nectriaceae; genus Fusarium; species Fusarium tjaetaba. Next base: position 38,248 of record NW_023501227.1, read on the forward strand.
TCTCGCGGTTAGGGATCTCGACGACTTGCCGGCAGTGGGCTTCAACACCACCTGCATCCGAAACGAAAGGATTGAACTTGGCAGCATTGAGCTTGAGGTAAGTCGCTGTAAGTAGACGAAGGTAGTAAATGATGTTACTCGACACAACAGGGTCGTTCCACTTGGCTTGGATCAATGAGTGCGCATACTGAGGGTTGGCGACATTCTGAGCGACTTCGCGCAAAAAGTCAAACATCTCATCTGACCAGTCGTCGTAGAATGGATAGCCACCAACAGAGCCCAGCAAATGGTTCATGCTCATAAGACGTGCCACCTCGCCCTCGATCTTGGCCTGGTCCCCCGACTCAACGAGTTTCTCGAAGTAGCTGAAGCCAATTGCTATTGGCGAGAAGGTTAGCGCAAGTTCGACATGTCACAAGAGTTGCCGAGACATGGGCAGTAAGCAAGCAAGGTAACGTCAGGCATGCCAAACATGTTTCATAATAGGCGGAGAGAGTCGCGGGATGAGAAGCGGGGAGTTGTAGACATACCTCGCCATCCACAGTTGCCATCGCCTTGAATGGGGCGGAAGTGTGAGTAGGTTTGGGGGAGAGACTAGATCATGCCATGTTAGCAGCGAGCGACACCAACAAGAGTAAATAAAAACGTACGATTGTCTTTTCGACATAGACGGGATCGGCTTTGGCATACTCGTGGGTGATGATATCGCTCGAGACTTTGTTCCCTACTGCGAGACCCTACGAGACCGGAGGTTAGCGATGGACGAACACCGTGAAGCAAATGACGCGCGAGCTAGAAGCGCCGGGGTGAAATGAATGGGTGCGATATACCTCAAGAACAGGCTGATAATCCTCTGCAGCAGCCTGCTGCGCGGCCATATCGTGTTGGCCTTGATCCTCCATCTTGAGCACGACAGGAGGTTGTGCAGCGTACTGCGTCTGCTGTAGAATGTCAAGCTGCTGCTGTTGATGACGGTGACTTTGCGGCGCTTGCGCTAGAGTTGGCGAGGAAGAAGCTTCGTTGGAGGTGGAGTTTTGTGAAGAGGAATAGGGCGAGGATACGGATGGCGCGGTTGCAGTGGGGGAAGAAGAAGAAGAGAGGAGTTGTTGCTGTCGAGGAATTTGTTGTTGCTGCTGCTGCTGCTGCTGAACAAGGCGCGGTTGCTGTGTTTGCGATTGGAGTGCATGCGACGACTGGGGAAGTTGTGATGATGGAGCAGGCGGCGGCGGGTTGTTGTAGAAGCCAGCACCTCCACCTCCAGCAGACACGGGAAAGCCAAAGTCCAGGTCTGAAGCTAGGCCATAGGACGCGAAGCTGGAGGAGGCGAAAGGTGTGGGTTGAGGCTGGAACATGCCTCTGAGGGAGAGGGAGAGAAGAGAGAGGGAGGGAGAGTAGGAGAGAAAGAGAAGAAGAGGAGATGGAAACAATAAAAATAGAAGGGTGAGTGAGCAACCAAGTTCAAAAATCAAGGCAGAGAGCGAGTGATTCAATGCGAGGTGATAGACGGACGGTGTTGGTAGGTAGATGAACGAACGAGAGAAAAGAGGTGCACTTTCAGCTAGAAAATTGAACCTCTCTTACTGGACTTGCTTGTCATTCAAAAAGTCACACTCTCACACACACTCTCACTCATATGAAAGACAGACAGACGGTTAATCAACTCAACTCATCACACTCAATCAAAAGAGAGGAACTGGATGGGGGGGGGGG
>NW_023501228.1:0-32540 GCF_013396195.1 Fusarium tjaetaba
AACATGGTGCTTGTGGTGAGACTTTCGGCTGACGACGTGGGGGCCGTTGTCTCGACGAGGATTAGGGAGGGGAGGAGGCGGGCAAGCATGCTTTCGCTGATGATCAGTCAGGTCAGAGACGCGCTTGTAGAGGGGGTTGTTGTTGAACTCCGAGAAGTCTTCCTCCTCCTCGAGGTAGTTGTGCTGAGTAGACATGATGACAAGCTGCTACAGCGAAAGATGTTGGTGTTGAGGGGTAGTGTATTCTTGTGGTAATGAAGGGGTTGTATGTTGTGATGGCTGTGAAGAATAAAACTCCAAGGAGATGTTTGAGTGTGGGTGGAGGAGTAAAAGTTTTAGAGCATCCCGTCTTGTTGTGGTGAGGATGTATTGTTCAGGGGGAGATGGTTCGTCTTGCTGTTCTGCCACTGCCCGCTCTGGCAGTGGCAGCTGCGATGCCCTCGCATTTCGCGAGGCTGCACACAAGGCTGCCAGTGGCTCGATCAGAGTTCAGCCGTCAAGGCCTGAGGCCTGAGGATAGAACTCTAAGACTTTGGCACTGGCGATGGTCAACGTTCAGGTGCTGGGTGATGAACCATCCACTGAAGTCAGTATGGCCCAGGAAGCAAGAAAACTTCTGATGTCACCTAGTAGGTAAATATCCTGAACAAACTGGTCTAAATGAGATACAATAAACCTACCCAAAACTTGTCATCACTTAGAAAGGGGGTCTGAGGATTTCTCCAGGAGCTTCTTCTGTTCGGGAGTCATTGTTTGGCACAAAATTAACATTAAACCGCCTGCGCTTAAATATCAGATCGCCCAACATGCATGTATATATCCCCTACTCCTCTATCCCTGCTCCTCTCTCTTCTTATCGAGGCAACACTCGTCTTGACGACCTTCTCAATCGCGTCACCGCCACACACAGCGACAGCAACGTTCCCAGGAACATTACCAACCGCCGTTCTGATGAACGTCGCGATCTCGGGTCGACCCTCTGTATGTTCAATGGCCGAAGCATGTGCCCCATCGAAGTCCATGTCCATCTCCTCCTTCAGCAGCTGTTCCTCCCTACCACTCTCCAAAGAGGCACTGGAGTCTATTGAGAAGCGCTCCAGCTCAACACTTGGGCCTCTCGGCTCTTCGATCAATCTTTCATGACTTGCGTTCGCGTCGTCACGAAGAACGGCATCGGAAACGGTACCGCCGCCCTTCGTTACCGCGACTTGAACATTCACAGAGATCCCCATCTCCTTCGCTTTCGACAGCACACGTGATATGCGCTGAAGATAGGGCTCCGCATGCGCCCTCCGACGAACAATGTACAAAGCATTGATCTTGCGAACACATCCCGGCGATTGCGTCGAAAGTCGATCCTCGAGAACAGGCGTGGTGAACGATCCTCCCGTCGACGCAGCGACAAGAACAACATTCTCAAACTGTTTCCAATTCGGCACCGCGCCAAAAGGCCCTGTAAGCATAACCCTCATGCTCCCGTTATCACCCCTCAATCCCGTCCTCCTCGCCCAATCATTAAGGTCCCTCGTCAATCCGGTCTTCGTCTTAATCGTAAGCTGAACATCCTGATTCTTGCCTTCAGAGTCCGGAATATTAGCAATGGTAAACGGATGCGGTGTCTCCCATCGAAAAGTTGGCGACCAAAGCAAAACATGCTGTCCCGGCTTCCACTTGAAGCCAACATTTCGAATAGTCAAGGTGGTCAATTCGTCGTCGACTGCTTGGATACTGGCGTCGTATGCGTATCTCACAGATGGATTCGCCGAAACCCGAAGCCGCAGGTTCCGCCAGATCGGATTCGCCGAGCGTGTCACTACATCATATGCAAAAACGCCCACGGCGCACCAGATGCTAAAGAGGTGGTGGTCTGGAACATGGAGGACCAAAAAGACGAGAAGTAGTACGACTGAGATGATATGCTGTACCACGAAGATTTCGTACTTCATACGTCGGAAGAAGGGCAGCGTCGACACAACCGTCCAAGCTAGGATGAACCACGCTCCAATTCCCGGCAGTACCATCTTGACGGTCTTGATCTCGGTCCAGAAGAAGCTGGCGCCTAGCCATTCCCATGCGAAGAAGCCGCCGTGGATGGTTGCGCTTGCGAAGAAGACCCTTGACGCCCATCTGTGGAACCAATTGAGCCTCTCGTACGAAGTTCCAAGTAACAGACCAATTGGGTTGACGCGCACAGCTAGGAGGAAGGGTAGGGAAGTCTGTGTCGCGGTTATCCAAGCTGCGCGAAACGCAATGCGCTCGTGGAAATTGGCATCGTGGTGAATGGACTTGTATGTTACAAGACCCGCCACGAACGCCGTGTACGCGACAACGACGATTGTCTTGCGAACTGGTAAAGTCGCCGACCGAACTGGAAGTCGAAATACTCTTTGAACAAGAGCCTTTGGCGCATCAATCAACTTCTCTATCGTTGAGATTGACGTATCCGAACTGGCCCCAGCAACCCTTCTTTTTATCCTATAATGTCTCAGTCTTATTCCCACGTTCTTTGAGTCAACATACCGTTGTTTAGCGATAAAAATAGATATTAACCGTGAGACAGAACCAATTATCAACACCATCGCCAAGACATACCAGTAAAGGCACGCGAGAAAGTGCTGCCTCACGGAATCCTCACTCTGATGCCCATGGTCGTGACCATGCTCCTCCTCCTCTTCATGACCATGTCCATGACCGCCGTGTCTCCTTAATAAATCCATAACGATGACATGAAGAAGAGGAGGAAGTGAGATTCCTCGTGTTGGAATGAGAGCTAGCTTGGTCAACAGGGTAAGGTTAGATTACGTGATGCTAAATCTCCGGAAGTGCCGGGTCGTAATTGGTGGAGGGAGGGAATCTTGCTCAAATGGACTCAGCCACGATGAGTCTGGAAGGACATTGACGATGAGCGTCTACATTATTTGGGCTGTGTTCAATTGGTAGAATCGTCTTTCGCATTGAGACGGCTGAACTTAATCTCAGCTTTGTGATGATGCTATTTTGGGAGCATTACCCTATACCACTGTGGTTTGAGAGAAGTGTTTACGAGGTGAAGTGAGGAGTGAAGCTTTCCGAATAACATCTTGTCGGCGATTGGATAGCTCGTATACGGCGTCCAGCAGGGTACATCGAGTATCTAACTTGCTTGGGACCATTGTGCAGTCCTCGTCAGGAAGCAAGAAGAGTTGAGACCATGAAACAGATGTCAAAATAAAGTCATTGAAGAATCCTCTAATTTCACACCAACTTTGCCTGAGTTCTTTTATCGCTGAGGATCCAGGTGTCAAACTCTTTGACCTCCCCTCAGCAGCAGTCTGAACATCGATGCGGTCAAGGCGATTTTCATTAATTCGACGTCTGGAACCTTCTGCATTTTACGACAGGGTAGCATTTACGAATGGGAATACGTTAGCCAAGCCGAGAAACCAATCTCCAAGACCCCTCGCATTTTCCGTGATTTTCGCAATATGCCAATGTCGCCATCATGACTGCTGACTCTGCTTCATGCTCAAAGCCAAGATGTCCAGAAAGCCGAGACCAACGAATTCATGATCTCTAATCCATCCCCATTGTACTCGTAATATCCCCCCAAGACCCTCACCGAATGTCATGACGCAACTCTCGAGTGCCGTGCAGGCGCATTGACCGACGTCGCCAACTCAAACGTCCAACTCATCACCTGCAAGGCGTCCAATGTCTCAGCCCGTATCAACATTCTTCCCCATTCCCAATCACCCACTGCCATTCTCAGCACTCTCTGCCGATCACCCATCCGTAACCGGCTTCACTCGTGCACATGACCAAGCCACCGATCGTCAAGCTGCATAAACAGCGTCACATTCTAAACAGACATGTGAAGTTCAATTTTCGCAATCAATACGACTCTATTGGTTCCGATGTCGGTTGCGTCATGTTGTCTTAGCCAGTGGGCACAAAGAAGAGATAGGCGTTTATAAAAAGAAAGGGTTTTGGAACATGCAGTGCTTTGTTGGTGGTTGGAGATTAACTTGCAGCTTGGTAGAGGCGCAGCTCGTAGGTGGCTGTTGGCTGTTGGCTGTTGGCTGTTCGTTCCTGGGCGTGGCACCCAAGAACCCCAAAAGGTTATCATGTGCAACACGAGATCATCTCTACCACGACGAGGAATGGTCATGCAAAAAGAGGGTGTTGTCGTTTTATTGCATCAGATGCACAGAAATCTGATCTGGCTGAAACCCCTCAGCTGCTCTGTGCATCTTATCTTTCACATGCTGCGAAATACACTGATGATAGGTCCTCGTTGATTCAGGCACAGGCACAGGGACAAAGTGAGTTGTCATGCATTGGATCTTCCATTTCTGGGGGGACCATATCAACAAGTTCCAAGCGCTTGCCAAGGCCTTTACCCCATTCACGATTCCTCTCGTAACAGAACCCCATTTTCAGCAACGGCGTCAAAATGCCTTAGGCCACGGGAAGACCCGGCGTACAAAAAAAAGAGGTCTGTGTTTCAGGCGCTGGGATCACCCCCGCGATTAGAGTGAGTGAGTGATTTTAGGCGCTCTGTGAAACTGGTCTGTGACTTCTGGATTAAAAGCAAGCTGATCAGTGCGAAAAAGAACGGACGAAAAATCAATGAGACCTTGGATGATTTGCATATCAGGTTCAGCTATTGCTGGGTCGACGTATGCAGGCATGGATGAGTTATGCGTCGGTACATGTATCTGTGTCCCACTTGATGTTTGACACGTGGATACCATGAAGCATAATAAACTTGAGACTGTGATCATGAAGACCACTCCGTAGACATTGTGAGTACATTATTCAGCTACCGTGGTAAGGCTTCAAGTCTTGTGCAATCCTACAGAGAAACAAACAGAGCACGGCGTTAGAGAAGTGTAAACGCCAGCGGACGGACCGACAGGACAGACAAAAAAAAGGCGCAGCAACGTGAGAGCGGGCCGCCCAAAAGCCAAGTCCCAATTAACCCCTGTCGCTCGCCTGCGTGACGTGGGACCAACCCTGCTAGACCCCTTCTAACTCGTTGGTGTCAAACGAAATGGAGGTGTAGTTAGAGGCAAAAGAAAAATGTCAGTCCCTGCAGGCCAGATCGATTAGACTGCTTATTCTTTTCGGTATGTTTGTTCCGTAACCCGCCGACTTGTGCTGTTCCTGAGCTGATGGAAACACAGAGGCTAGAGGAGGGGATGAATAGGTACGAGATACAGAGACACTAGAGACGGACCTCATGCCGGGCCACCCCCAGACACTCGGACTCTCGTTTGTGTCGGGGGAGACAGTGATACAAGCCCATGTCTCTCATTTTCACTCTCAAGAGCATGTGAAGATGAATATCCAACACTGGTCCTACAAGCCGTCCACGTCATATGATTCCCTGCTTCACATTCTATACTTCATATAGAAACATCCTCAACATCTTCCCATTCTTCTCTGCACTTCACATTTTCGCTTTCTCTCGGTCCACCTCCTCCTGCAAAGCCCCATAACTTTCTTTCTCTTCTGTTCCGGTCCCGCAGCCGATCGTCAACGCGCAAAGCCGTCGTGGGTCATACCGCAACTCCACCAATTGAGTAACAAACAAGCTCCACTGGCCTGGCTAAAGTTTGGGTAAGGTGATGTTTTTCTCGTGGTGATCGGTTGACGGTTTGAGCTAACGGAATGGGCTTGAAGAGAGAAAAACAGGACCGAAGGAACGCACCGCTTGAGATCGTCAAGGTCATTCGATTTGGGGATTGACGACGTGTGATAGAGCAAGGCAGAGCAGATTGAGAGTCAAGTAGACAGACATTCACACATATTGTCTTTGTCTACTCTACTCTCATTCTCCAGCTTAAGCTTATTGCTACTCATAAATAACCTCACTTCACTCCAACCCACCAACACGCAAATACCCGGCTTTTACATCCGACATCCTTCAGCGCCCATTACAAACCAATATCCACACTCAAAAACACCAACTCGTCTGGCTCGCCCTATTTCATCAACGCTATTCCTTAGGTACATGACACCACCACCGTCGTGCATATCCTTTCACCGCCCAGAGACCAATCCATCACCCCTGGTCCCCAGCATCCCGCTTAGAGCCCCTGCTAGGGCCCTGAACTTTTTCTCGACTGGGGTGTCTTTGGTTCAACTTGGGTTAAGTTAAATAACAAGACAAAGGCAGACCGCAACTTTTGGTCTTTTGTTTTGTTTCTCCCGCAACCAGGTTTTTTTTCGCCTTCGCTTCGCTTCACCGCGGAATAGAAGTGGAAAACACCCCTTTTCTCCTTTCTTATATATTCATTACCTTTTTCTTTCGTTTTGTTGTTGTTGGTGACTTGGACCTTGGCTGGACTGGGTCGGAGATTTGTGTCTGTCGCTTTTTGGGGATTATTAGTAAACGGGTGCTGTTGTGAATACCCTCTACCTCATCATACACCCATTTACCTTCTTTAACTGGAACGACTCGCCACAAATTAATCTCACCTTCAATTCACCTTGCCTCATACTTCGACTGGTCAGCTTGGTGTCGTCGGATGTTCGCCCATCATGGAGGAAAGGTCTGAGTCGCGAGCTTCAGGTACAACATACCATAGCTTCGCAGACACGGAGTTGTTTGAACCCCTGTCTCCCCCTCGACCACCAGTCACCCACGATACAACAACTCTTCAACACCTCGAGCATCTTCAGCATGAGCTTCAGCGCCAGCAGCGTGAAGCTCCGAGTAGCAAAGACTGGGTGAGAGAGCGTCGACCTGTCACGGCAAAGATGCAGCGACAAGATTCAGGCTATGAGTCAAACACTCCCCGACGAACCTCTACCTCTAATACCTCCCACGGCGGATCTACTATTAACAACGCTCATCTTCTTGTTGGCCGACGTTCGTCAAACGATTCTTCCAATGGTAGTGGTAGTCGTAGTGGTAGTAGCAACGGCTCAGGAGTCAGAACTCGTTTCAGAGATCGTCGCCCTTCACTCCGTCGAGCAGCAAAGACTCACCCCGTTCAACCAACACGCACATCCAACCAATCCCTCCACCTCGTACGCACCGCAACAGCTACTTCTCCCCCTAAGCAATCCGCCGCATTCTTCCACTTCCCATCGCCAGATCCTATTCAACTCGCCGACACCGTTCCCGACCGCCGCGTGCAGCCCACGCCCATCCCCTCACCTCCGCCTCAGACAACACACTACTGGACCAGCGACCGCACCCGCCGTCTTGAATACGCCGCCATCGACGCTGCGACGCGCGGTGTCAAGGGCTGGGTGATGCGACATCTCGTGCCTGATTGTTTTGTGTCGTGCGAGAATAAGCATGTCCCGTTCGACGATGACTCGGGCAGCGTGAGAAGGTATAGACTTGAGCTTGAGGATGATCATGCTGAGAAGGCGGGAGGAAAGTCTGTGCGGCGACGCAAGGGATGGAAATTCTGGCGCCGCAGAAAGGTCGATGCTCAACCTACGGCCTACATCTGAACAAACCTCAACCACGAAACAAAGAAACCCTACAACACCCCGCATAACATATCGCATCGCATCGCATCGTTGGCGTTATATACCCGTTGGCTTTTACATCGAGTTAATTTTACAGAAAGAACACCTGCATGATACAAGAAGATAATGATTTGATAGCATTTGGAGCGAAAGAACGAAGGAAAGCAAGAGAGTATGATCTAGATGAAGAGATGTGTCGCATGAAGCTTCTATTCTGGTGAGGGAAGTTATTTTTTCTCTATTTTACTTATCTTATTTTACCTGCGCGTTACTATTTAACAGACATTCTCAGCATTTATTGCTATTTATACCATAAGCATAGTTAGTATTGTTTAAAGACAAGAATGATTGACTTTTAGGCAAACATGTTCATGTTCAACCTCGTGAAGGTCCGTGACCCGTTGTTCTTTGTTCTCCGGGTGTTCAATAGCTTGGACCGAGCGCTGTTCGCAAGCTTGGTGATGATATAATGACCGGGCCTCTCGATTGACCGCCCGATTTCTGAAACTGCAATTCTAACAGCCGATTCACAATGGCATAGCCGATCTGCAAGAAACAGCCCATGATGCTCATCTCGCCGAATGAAACGCCGGCCACGAGCCGCTCCGCCTCCGAAGGTCCACTCCGGAGGTCAGCTTCGGAGCCTTGTCAAACGATACTACCGATCCGGCGCAAATCCCTGGAATTGGTGGCTTCACCGGCCAGGGAAGAGGAAAATGATCGGGAGGTGGAAAAGGTTCCAATGAGTCTTGCGAGGATTGTTGTTAATATGCAAGAGCATTACACGGCGGAGTTGGAGGCTGAGAGACAAAGAACGGAAGGCTTGGCGAGGCAGAATGAGGAGATGATGAGGAAGATGGAAGAAATGGAGAGCAGACTACAGATGCATGTTGTTCTCATGGATGGATTTGTCGGGTTCATGAGGGATGTAAAGGAGGGGAAGTTTGCAACTGGCGGAGGTGCGGAAATGGAGATTGCGAAGGCATTTGGGGGAGAGCATCTTGACGAGGTCAGACGGCTTGTAGCGGAGAACTACATGCCAGTTCAACAGAGCGTGGAGGAACCAGCTACTGAGCCTATAGTCTTTGATGATGAAGATGAACCTCAGCAACCAGCGCCAGCAGTCGTTCGACACGTGAGCTTTGATGAATCGCCATCAACGCCAGACCTGGAAGCACCTCCTGTACGGAGCACTGGACGACGAGCACCAAAGCGCAAGAATCCTCCTCTGAGACCACATCGTGAGGTGAAGCGACAAACAAGAGCGACCCTGCGGAGTGTTCGGCTTCGTAACACTTCATCATGGACTGCCATCAATACGAGGAATTCTCCGTATGCAGGTGCCGACTTGAGTAATGGAGAGGACAAGGATCTTGACTTCACTCCTGACCTTGAGGTTGACGAGGATGACGAAGAGGAAGAAGAAGAGCAGGAAGAGGTGGAGGACGATAGCGACAGTGAGATGGAGGACATACCAAATGTACCAGCGACACCTTCGCCATCCCTCTCCGACGAAGAGCTCGAAACCACAAAGACCCGATACTCCGCCCCCCGGTCTGTCGCATACCGCTACGCCAGCGGTCCACCGGGGCGCAAGTTCAAATACCACCGCATGCCCAAGTCCGTCGCGTTAGTATGGCAAGAATGGAAGCACGGCAGTAACGGAAATCCATCGATTCAATCCCTCGAGGAAAAGTACAGCACGAGATGGCGAATGGGGACGTTACAGGAACGCAAGTATGCGAGTAATTACGTCGGTGTGAGACAGAAAGTCGTGAGAAAGGTGGAAGAAATGTGCGAGCAGAAGGGATTGGCACCAGAAAAGGCTTGTGAGATTTTGGATAGACGCGTTGATGGGAGGATGCAGTTACTCATGACGGCGTTGAGAAAGGGGCAGGATCCGCTGGTGGTTATTCCTAGGAGATAGTATGTGAGTCAGCGATGTTGTGCAAAAAGACAATTGACATGAATTAGAAAATGACCATTGTGAGTGAGTGACTGAACAAGCGAACAAGCCTCATTCAGGTATTGTTACAGACAAGTGTTCACTGGCCTGAAAGACAAGACCCTGTCTTCAATGAATGGCTTCTTTGACACCCCCTGCAAGACAGACCATTGCTTTGTCTTCACCACCTGAACACTGATACACGAGCAGAACATGATCTATCATTTCACCCACAGACCTCGCTACCAATCGTTAAAAGCACTTCGCTATGCCTTTCTCTAACTTTACCAGCTTCAACTGATCTCTTGAAGCTACACCACAGGTCACTACTGTCTCTACACTACGTTAGCCACTGTGATTAAAAGATACGCTTCAACACCATGTGCTACATTCAGGTCATCCACATCACCCGCTGCGAAACCCGTCGTCCAGCTGTCATCAACACTACCACCGGTAAAACAGTCTACCATCCGCTCGAACCACCTGGGGTCTGCGAGCACAAGCGGCCATTTGGCGACGCAACATGTCATTACCATGGCGACTGCTGCTCACCCGGGCAGATCTTCTTCTGCAACGCAAAGGACCCCAGGGATATGTGTCGTGGTAGGCAGGCCTATCACATAAATATTCATCCTAACTACATGTACGAGTCCGGCGTACTTCACCAAATGGAGCCCATTGAAGACTGGGAGGCCCTCGAGATGAACACCGATGTTTTCGCGTACGAGGAGGATATTCGATATCAGTTCATGGAAGCCGGTGCGTTGATGTACGAGCTTAAGAAGGACGCCGAGAAGATTGTTGAGTATATCCTGCACCACCAGACTAGCTGTCCCGAGGAAGAGGCGGAGCTGTTCCTTGAACATGGCGATCTTTACGAGATGTGGATTGAAGCGCACCACCAGTTCGTGGGATTGAAGGAGGCGTGGGAGATTCTGGCGAATGTAGGCTGTATGGAAGTCTGCCCGTCTTCTCTCCTGCGCGTTCATCCCTGGCGAGAATGCTTCCAGGAATGTCCTACGCTTCAAAAGGGGTTCCCGCAGTTTAATTATGTTCCATTTGCTTGGCTCGATAATGTAGAGCGACAGGATGATCTTTTGCGATGTCATCCGTATTACTCTCAGCATCAGGCACCACCTCGTCCTAAGCCACGTGTTAAGGACGATGCGCTTTGGACAGCGCCTGCGCCATATGGTGTCAATCCAGGTATCTCTAAAAAGACCCTTGGACGGGATCCGGAGGTTCAGGGAGGAGCAGAGGCGCTGCCGTATCCAGGAGAATGGGCCGAGGTGTTTGAGGACAAGGCTCGACGGGAGGCTGAGATCGAAGCTGAGCCTACATCGATTTCGTCGAGTTCGGGTCCAGAAATTCCTCCTTGGCTCATTCCCTACGGTAAGGAACCGGATATGGGATGGAAGGACATTGATTGGCACCACTGTACTACGATTATTGAACGGCCTATGAGCCCAAAGACTCTTCCGCGCAACGGGGTGATTCAACGGGTCATGCCTCCGAAGGACAGTTACATGAACCCTAAGGACGCGCCTAAGGGTCCGACAGCTCTTCCATCAAAGGAAGAGACTCGACGTGTCAGCCCCCTATGGCGAACCGAACCTATTTCCAAGGAGGTTATACCATGGGACCTCTTCGGCGATCCTATCAAGGCTCCATGGAATGGGTACAGCTTCACTGGGACGGAGAAACCGGCAGAGCAGGAGTTTCTCCACGTCCCCTCACCAGTGGAGGAACCTCAGATCATTGCACCTAAAGCAAAGAAGAGCTTGAAAAGGAAGAGTGAAGAGGGCCAGGACGGCGGGCTTCAGAGGAAGAGATCGAAGGGGGTGGAGGGATGGACAAAGCAGAAGTTATCTTATGTCCCTTCACTAATCGGGTATTCTAAGATCTCTGCGCGTAAAGCAGTGGGGACGCTGAAGAGAAAGAGCGAGGATGATTTGGATGGGGGGATTGAGAAAAAGAAGGTGAGAGTTTGTACCGTTTGAGGAGCTCGTGGATTGGGCTTTGGGAGTTCTAGGGGTTTAAGGGTTAGGGTCTAGGAGTCAGGAGTCAAGGAGTTATGGTGTTTAGGAGTCACAGCTTTTGGGAGTTAAGGAGTTTGGAGTTCTGGCGTTTAAAAAGGTTATAGAAGGGCTTGGGCATAGATTGTGAATAAGAAATAAAAATGGTGAGAAACATATGAGCAGTTTGATCGTGAGAAAAGTGATGGTCTTGATTGATGCTTTACTAATGATAATTAATCGTTTACTTGTTAGGCTGTCTGAAGCTGGTGACCAGACCAGTTTCCTCATCTCTCTCGACACCACCACCGATGACAATCCCGTTTGCACGGCGAGGAAGACTCAGAAGACCCTTTCCAACAGTATTATAGTCCCCAAAGAACGTATGAGCGCGAACATCAGTTCCCGTGGTCAGTCCATGTCCCAGAGTCACCCCCCACATATCTCCAACACGAATAGCATGCGCAGAAGAACTAGCATCGCGCTCCAGAAGAACAGAGTAGATACATCCAGTATACATCACAACACCATTAGCTTCGTTGGCGGGAAAGTTCCAGCGCTTTCCGTCGGAAGAAACAGGATGCCACGGTGTGACGAGAACTTTGCCCACGCGACACAGGATCTCACTCTCAACGGGGGTCTTGAGAACCATGGCGACACGGCGTGAACCACGAGGTGTACGAACTTTCATACCACGTCGAAGTTTTCGGATCTGTACCGTTCTACCAGAAGCGAGCGTGACAACTGTAGAGCCTGCGAAGCAGACGCCGCGGGAGTTACGATAAGAACTCATGCTGAAGCCTGTCATTGAACCATGCGAACGGGCGCCGCCTCTAGAGTGCACATGTCGCGAAGGTTCGGGGGCAGGGAGATTATCGAAGATTTGATCAAGTGCGTCGCGGCAGGAGATGAATAGAGGACTCTCGGTGCTGTACTGAAGGGGGCCGGGGTCTTTGAAGGAGTTGCAGACTTGACGTGTATGGGCGTTGAGGAGAGATGGGAGGAAATGACATCCCCATCTGTTGAAGTATTCTTTGCTCTCAATTGCCATGGAGACTTGACCTTGGGGTTCATCGGCTGATACGTCTTGCAAAAGAGACTGGTTCTTCTCGTCATTGAAGTTCTTGGCGGGGAGGGTATCGATCCAACTTCGAAGCTCTTCGCGCTTGTTCTTCATACCCCGTGTGATACCGTGCTCACCATCTACTCCAATAGGGAACATGGTCGAGATGAAGTTACAGATTAGAGATCTAGATTCATGGTATGCGATCTCAGATGCGGGTAGGTCGCTGTACTCTAGAATACTGCGCTGATTACTTGCCATGGGAATGAAGTTAGCGTCTTTCGAAAGCATGGACTCAAGAACCTTGCGACTCTTGAAACAATCCCCAGGCTTGACGTATGTCAAGTGCGCATCGACAAGAGCACGAGTTGGATTCTGTTCATTCAAGAACTCAAGCTCCTTCAGCCCATTAGTGCTGAGGAAGATATCGCGAGACTGTCCAAACTGCAGATTCCCAAGGTTTATGGTAAGTTCAACCTGGCTATCTTCCGAATCATCAGCAAACGCGGGTACAATCTGGTCCACGGACGGCCCAGTTGTTTCGTACAACTCCAAAGGCCTGGTGTATGAGAGTTTGAGAACAGCGCGAGTTGCGAATGTACTTTGCAGGTTTGCCACGGCGTGTACGAATACTGTTCCGATCATACCGGCGTCGGGGATGAAGGCGTAGTTACCGCCGCCAATCTCGGCGATGGACTTGAGGAGCCCGGAGCGGAGACTGTAGCCGAAGCCGAAGGTGTGGATTGAGGCTGGGAGGGGACCCATGGCGCGGATCTTGGGGACGAAGCCTGCTGCTGGGTTCCTGCGAAGATGAGTATTTGTGATTAAGGGGAGATGAAGAGGGACTTACATGTGGTTTGGCATGCCGTCAGTGAGGATCATGATGGCAGGGACGTTGGTTGATGACTCTCCAGTGTTGAACAGCTTGATACCGTCAAGCAAACCCTGCCAGAGATTGGTAGCGTCGAGAGGTTTCATGCTCTTGACATTCTTGAGCGATCGAGCTTTGTTCTCTTTGTTCATGGGGATAAGAGGCTGAAGGGCCTTGGCCTTCGAGGCAAAGGTGACGATAC
The DNA here is from genome assembly GCF_013396195.1 of Fusarium tjaetaba. Lineage (NCBI taxonomy): Eukaryota > Fungi > Ascomycota > Sordariomycetes > Hypocreales > Nectriaceae > Fusarium > Fusarium tjaetaba. The sequence goes on from NW_023501228.1 coordinate 13,567, forward strand.
CAAGACGGTCATTCTCGTTCATCGATTCAATAATAGTAAGCGCAGCATGCTTTGTGAGGTCAAGAACAGATAGACCATTACTCTCGTCGCTTTCTCCAGGGACAGGCGCTGCAGAGACCATGGATCCAGAGACATCAATTACAAGGACGATATCGCAAGGGACATGGGGGATCTTGACGGATGGTTCCTTTGGGGGTTCAATCTTGACTAAGAGACCTTTTCTGTTTGGTACAGGCTCTAGACGAAGAATCGCATCTTTATCAGAGATGGTCCCGATGGGTTGAACCTGTTCCTTTTCGGGGTCTTCTTTAGGCGTTTCGTCATTGGTGTTCTTAGAACCACTGACGAGACTGCGAAAGATGGGTACTCTCTGTATATTGTCAGTTACAGTAATCCTTAGAAGACTTGTTAGTACTTACAACCATGATGGGCTATTATGACCGTGTCAAACGGATGCGAGATCTCGCAGAGACTCAGAGAGATTAGGAGGAAGAGATGAGATGCTAAGTGTAAGCTGACTAGACAGCGAAAGCTAGCATTTAATAAGTAACATGTTTTCCCAGTGAATGCCAATCTTATGGTCCTACAGAAGGATTTGTATGAGTCTGACCGGCTGTATGTAAGCTAGCACCCATGTCACTATCCGCCCGTCATACCGAACGGACCACACAGCACGCCAAGGTAATTCGCCAGGCAGATTGTTTGGGGCCGCACGAATACGGGGAGGCTAATAAAGAAAAAGAGAGCGAATGAGGAGACAAATGTCTGCCTTGATATGGCACCAGATTGTCGGATCGCTTTTGCGGGCGAAACAGTGTTTCATGGGCTGAGCTGGTGGGCCAAGGCAGACATGATACTTGCCCGAAACAGGTAAGATTTTTGTGTGGAGGGGGCTTGTGGTTTGCCGTAGTGGCACATGGCGGACTGCGAGGCATCTCCAATCTTGCGGGGTAGACTTGGGATTGCGTGTAAGAGGCTGAGGGTCAGAAATGGAAGCTTGGACTTGGGTATTGGGACTATTGATCTGTCTAAAATTGGATTTAAAGAAATAGGAGCTGGCTCTTGGGTTGTATGTTTGTTTGTCCAATTTGTTGTCTTGTGAAGCAGGTAGAATAGGCAGAAGGAAGCCTCGTTTGTTAACAAGCTCTGGTAAGTTAGAGCATCCATGCCAATGACACTTGAAGTCGTGATTGGTAGTACACATAATAACTGGTGATTTCTCTTACCGTCACGAGCTCAAAGCCTGAATAGAAGTACGAGCTGAAAAGATGTTTTCGATTCTGACCCTGATAAGGAGACGCGCAGCCACGGTGTCCTGTTGTGCCCTTGGGCAATTGTGTTGGGTAGCCGGTATACTGCCCGGATTGACTTTGATAAGGGTTATTTTGAGTTGATAGTCCCCACAGCTGATGGCTCACATCACGCGCCTCACACACGTCCTGTTGTGCAAATGATGTTCGTTCTTTCACCTTAAGTTAGTTTCGTCGTAGATACCTAGTGGTTAGTCTAGGACATTTTCGTCCTATGGGAGCACAACCATGGTCGCTGTAAATAGTCGACCTTTTATTTCGTGGATGTGACCTCAGGCAAACATATAACACCACCCTGATATTAGTGCCAGGCAGCAATTCTGCTCGTTGGGCAGAGTGATACGACAGTTGTTCTTCTTTGCAAGTGGTCACCCTATACCACAAGCTCTATGAGGTGGCTGGCGGCTTGGATACATACAGATTCAGAAGAATGGGATATGTTCCTGGTCGCGAGTCAAAATGCATCGGAAATAAGGCACTCCATTCATCATTGGTCGAGGATGTTAGCAGCGTGATCTAAAAGACCAGCTGGTTCAAGTCGATAAAGTTATTTCTACAGCTCCGTAGCCAACCAATCTCAGCGCTTGGCTTGTAAGTTAGGCAGCACGAGTTTGGCCCTGAAGCTCCCTTCTCCTATTTCCTATACCTCCTTCTAAAGAGATGACCATTGTCGCTTTTATATACATTTTACGAATATTCTTGAGGCTCTCGGATTAATTAAGGTCTTTTTTAAGCATCGGCGGACTCCGAATATTACAGTGGATCCGTTCAGCGATGATGTGGAGATGTCAAAAAAATTGCCTGAAGATCCCAAATTCTTGCAGGCGCGGTTGCCTCGGCCCTGCTTTTTTTTTTCTTTTCCTTCTTTTCCTTCTTCTTCCTTCTTCCTCTTGGGCATTAATATCTCTTCATCTGTCCCCGTCGCAACTCGTTTCATTCTTCTATCTATATACTAAAATACGCTCCGTGCGACGTGTAAATACCGCAAAAATGGTCGAGAAGCTCTACGTCACATACAACGATGTAAGGAGAATTTACCCCGCCACCCCGCCTTGATGATGGGTTGTGATGCGCATCATGAAAAGTCTAGCGATGCGACAGTATCACCAACTTGATGGAACACTGTTTGCTGGGGACATGACAGCTGTAGAAAATAGCCCTCTATCATCAGCTATGGCACAAAACACACAAAAGGTCAGCTGCTGACGTGCTTCTCAGGTGCACAAAATGTGCCAAAAGTCCGCTGAGAAGCTTCTCGCAGACTTCCAGCCCCAGCTTCTGATCGCCATCGGTGGCGGTGGTTATGTTCCCGCTCGAATTCTCCGATCTTTTCTCAAGAGAGCCGGCTCTCCCAACATCCCCATCCAGGCCATCGGTCTCTCCCTCTATGAGTCTCTCGGCAACGATGAGGTCGAGGCCCCCGGTACAAAGGTCACCCGAACACAGTGGCTCGACTTGACCGCTCTCGGCGAGATGCAGAACCTCGTCGGAAAGCGAATCCTTATCGTTGACGAGGTCGACGATACCCGAACAACCCTCGAGTACGCTGTCAAGGAGCTTGAGAAGGATGTTGAGATTGCTCGTCAGCGAATGGGCGCGGATGCTCCCGCTCCCAAGACCGAGTTCAGCATCTTTGTCCTCCACGTATGTAGCACGATACTGAAATCACAAGCTCAAACTAACAAATCTTTAGAACAAGGACAAGCCCAAGAAGGGAAAGCTCCCCGATGATATGCTTGCCACCCGTTACTCTGCTGCCGAGACCGTCGGCGACGTCTGGATCAACTACCCCTGGGAGGCCATCGACATCGACGAGCATGACAGGAACGCCAGCCTGCAGACCAAGAGCAACTAAGTGATTTCTGAGAATTTGGAGTTGGGAAAATGGCGCACAGATTTAAACGAGATATCATATACTTGATGAATGAGATTCCTGAACTATCGGTTCAAAAGATTATCTATACAATGATGCCACCCAAACAGCACCAGACACGAACTAGTTCGAGCTGCAATGCGAAGGAACCCTGCGCCTGCTAACATCTAACACACCAGATACCCGATTCCAGGTCGCCTCCTTCCAGTACTTCAGACTTAACTTTTTCCGTTCATCTCGTTTATCTTGGATCCAGTTCAGAATAATTGGGATCGGGCCTAAGTTCATCACAAGTAGCTCGCGGGAGATAAGGGCCGGGTAGCGCTCGACGTATTCCGGCGAGTCCCGTGACAAGATCCTATTGCTTGCGATAGCGTACGCTTTGATGAAGCTCCTATAAGCACAACCCTTCAGCCTCCACTTTTCCCCATCGAGATTGTCTCGCTTCAACGGAGGTCGCGGCCATACTGTATTGTTATACACAGCTTCGGCCATGGCCTTTGTTTCGTCTTGGCCTGGCTGCAGAGGCTTGCAGTCGCCAAAGTCAGTCATCCACAGCTGCGTACGACCTCTCTTATCGGGTGCAAGATAGAACTTGACCCCAGCTGCATCTAAGTTGCATTTCCAGTGGAGTATTGCAAGAGATACGCCCATCCTCTCACACCACAATTCCAGGTGTTGCTCTGCCTCGTGCTGGAGCTGGTCGAGATACACGGGGCGGGAGAGGAGTCTTGTGCTTAGGGGCTCGTCTGGAGGTGCCATCAAGCCGAGATGGACTCGAAACCTGACGTTTGACAAGTTCGGGTCATTTTTGACTGACTCTCGAATACTGGAATCGACAAATGTGCGGATAAGAGCGCGGACTGTGGCTGGTTGGAAAGTCGGAATAAAGCTGGTAACGTATCCTGCTGTTGCGATATCTTGTCCTTCATGATCATGATGGATAACATCGGACACGAAATCCGGGATAAGGGGCGACTTAGGCCCTCGGTATCGAGTGCCACGGCGATTGAATTTGACCTTGTCACGGCGTCTCGGTCCTGTACTTATTTCTAACGCAGGATCATCGTGTTTGTCATAAAATTTCCGTGTCGCTCGTCTCCATGAGAGATTCATTTGCTCTACGACCAACATATGGTTTTGCACCTCTCTCTTGATAGCCTCGGGGTTGTCAGAAAGTTTAGCGGCATATTTTATACCTCCGACTTGGACTTTGTGGATGTTTGAGTTGTCGTGGCAGGGTATCTTTGTGAGTTGGTATTCCGCTGCATCCCAGAGTTCCGGGAGGCACCAGGAGGCGAGGCACCAGGAGGAGCCATTGTACGAAGCGAGCTTTCTGGGGTCACAGTCGTACTCTGTGCTGAGAGCATATTTGCTGTCTCCTTCCTGTGTCTCAGTCGTGTTGTCTTCTTGTGTGAGTAGGGTAACGACGTGAGGAAGGCGGCGCTTTTGAGTGCTTGCCATGGTGTTATGGGGAGCGTTTGCTTCGCCAGCTGTTATAAAGAGGTTGTTGAGTTTTCGCGGTGTCGGAGCCAATTGAGTTGCTCGTGCTTCAGGATAAGCGCCCTTGGGTTGTGAATCGCGGAGGCAGAAAAGATTACAGGTTTAAAAAAGATTGACATTGGAAGCGGGCCAGCGCAAGTCTTATATGTCAGGCTCAAAGTTTGTGATAACAAACTTCTCCCAGTTTAAAAGTTTATATAACACAGATATTCTTGTCTATAGTCTAATCATCAACTCTATCATCCAAACCCCCAATGAGTAAAACGCAAACAAGGGGTATAAGCTTTTCCATCATGACTCATGCCCAAATAACCTTTCAAACTCACGCTTCACTCAGCTGTCCTTGGTGCCCTCACTCTCATGCCTCTTCTTCAAAAGCTTCTCCGTCTTCATAAACTCTCTGATCCCGACTGGCAAATCCGCATACAGCTCCTCGTCCCAAAAGTCCTTTGCGATCTTAGCCTTTCCAACCTCTGGCGCAACCCAATTCGACTCTGACCCTCCACCGTCCGAATCCATAGACCCCTCGTGTTTTCTCAGCGCAGCTTGTGCCTCTGCGTTCTTGAGCTGCCACTCCTCCAGTTCATCGCGGTACTGGTCATACACGCAGTTTACACACCCGCTCATGCAGCAATTATCTGGCTCAACGGGCTTGGGCGGTACGAGCACGCCGGCTATGTATGTCGCTTTTGCTTTTCGGGCTGCTAGGCGCTCGTCTTTTTCTGCGGAGCCGAAGAGGCGTGAGCCAAAGACTAAACGTGCTTTTTCTTCTGGTGTTTGCACGGCGGTTTTCGTGGGGAACTCGGATTGCACTGAGGGGTCTGCTGTTTTGGGTGGGACTTCTGGTTTATCGATTGGGATGTGGGACGGGTTATTGAGGATTACTTCGTAGTAAGGGCCGAGAGAGCTGCGCTGCGGCCAGTCTTCTGTGCGGTTTGGTGCGCCGCTGACGATGCTTCGTGAGGGTATTAAGGGTCGTAGCCGAGGTAGTAATCTGGACGGTATTGACATTGTGAATCGGCGCTGCTTAATTGATGTGTATAGGGATATGGCGAGGGAGGCTTTTGGGCGTTGAAAGAGGAGGAGTGGCGGACGGAAAAGTGAGGAAGTTGGGTTGGTAATGCAAATAGCGAGAGCCGAGAAAGTTGGTGTTGAGGGTCGGAAGTCCGTCACTTTCGCCTCGGACGTCATCGGCAGGGGTGAAGCTAGCAAAAACTGGGGTGCGTGGGGGCGGAATTGAGCCTCTTGAACTTTGTTGGTGACAACTTCAGACTCACAAACGTTAACTCAGTATAATCGAAAGATGGCATCTAGTACCTGAACATCTTCTCAAAGTTCGAACAGATGCTCAGTTATATCATTTGCACCAGATGGCTTGAAGGTTCTCATGCGATCAAGTAGGAAGCACGTGATTCATTCGAGGCTGGGCTGTGAATCCACCTGGGGCGGTTGTCGGCTATCCGATCACTATTGAGTTAAGGCTCCTATGGGTAAAAGCGCGACCTGGAGTCCATTTCAGGCCTTTATACACTCATTTTACAGCCCTCAGGTGTTTGAAAGACGCTTGTGTAACCTCAATCCACATTTGGCATCGCGAAAACAATTTGCCCGTTTCGGTAAGCGGTGAGGCCCACTTCCGCAGACGCGACAGGGTCATCGAAAGTAAACACGAACCAATGCAACCACCAATTATCGACAAGACAATTCAACATCGCCAAATGTTATAACCAATTTCCTCAAATCACCCAATAATCACATAAAATGGAGGAATCTGCGCCAAAGCGAAGGCGTACTTCGCCGCGCACTTCTCTCAATGTCGGCGCAACTGAAGAACCTGCGTCACCGCAAAGAAGACGGCCATCATACGCATCGCCAACCAAAGCAAGCATGTCACGAAATAACCCCGAGGCTTTTGAGCGCCGAAGATCAAGATCACCGCAGAAGTTACCGAGCGCACGAGCTTCCGGTCAATTTACTTTTGATAGTCCTTCGGAAGCTCTTGCAGCGCGATTGGCAACGAGTAGGATTGTTAGTGATGCTCCTACGCCTACGCGCCCTGAGGATACGACTCCAGGATCGATTAGACGTGTGGGAGGAGGAATGGCTTCTGCTGCTAGGAGGACGTCTTCGAGAGCGGGTGTGAGCGCGGAGGAAGATGACTTTAATCCGTTTCGGGGGAAGGTTTTGAGAAGATCGCCTCAGGCTGGGATTAGGATGGATGTTGATGCGCCCTCTGCTTCGATGCCGCAGCCTGAGTTGCCGCCTGCTTCTATGCCAGAGCCTCAGCTTGGATTGCCTTCGGATGAGCCTATGGAGGAGCCTGAGGAGAACACTCCCATTCAGTCTGAAGAGCTGGCACCTGCCGAGGAGACGTCACCAGCGAAATCCCCATCAGCGGCTAGAAGCCCGTCGCCAGCACGGTCGTTTTCCTCGTATGATCTCGAGATTCCAGCGCGATCTTCATCCCCAATTAGGTCACCGTCTCCAGCTCAAGCTGCTGCAGCGCCAGAGCCAGAAGCGGAGGAAGAACCGGATGGAGAGCCTGAGCAAGGCGTAGAACCAGAAGCGGAGCCAGAACAAGAATCAGTGTCAGATCTTGAGACCGAACCCCAGCCTGATCCCGAACCTGAACGAGACTCTCCAAGCCCACCACCGCCTTTGCCAGACTTCTCATCCTCGCCCCCGCCAGCTTCAATGCCGCCTCCAAAGATACCACCATTAGTGCAACCGAACTCGCAAGACGCTGCTCCATCAGTTTCACAACCAGTACCTCGACTACCGCCACGCGACACAGGACCGCGAAAGAGCTTCCAGAACAGCCCAGTCAGATTCCGCGAGTTCTCACAGCAACGGGACTCTCCACTTGGCAAACCGCCGTCACGTCTGTTGGAGAAGCCAAGGAAGAGCTTCGCTCAGGCGGGCTCGGCACTCAGAGAGCCGCCACCTGTTCAAACCAACGCTCCAGAGGCTAGACAACCCCGGGCCTTTGATCCAGATGCAGAGAAGAAGAAGGAGCGGGATAGGGTTCAGAAGGAGATAGAGAGCTTGAAAAAGGACCTTGAAATCGCGCGAAAGGAGAATGAGCGCATTCGATTGATGCAACAGTCTGGCCGCATACTTGCACCGACAAATCAAGACGAGGTCATCAGCCTTATCGAACGTCACCTAATGTCTACTGGCACAGAACAGAGCAAAACAGCATCACAACAGTTATTACAAGCGGCGCTAAATCCCGCTGCTCTATTACCTTTCAGCAAGCCTACAGCCCCAGCGGTCCGACCGATTGAGGAGAAGCAGCCTGACATCAAGTCACATCATCCCGTGGCCATGACAGCGATAGAGGAGTTGCCCTACCTTGAGCTTTTTACACCATTCTCGATGACATCCAATACGTCCATACTACCAGAGGCTGAAGGTGAGCCACTGAGGCAGCACTACTCCATTACGCTTCGATCACGCGAGATACCAGGAATCTTTACAGCCAAGATTGAGATGACAGTCAATGCCACAGAGCTTACGGTTCTCGATCTCGACGTTACAGCCTTGGAGCCAGCTGCAAAGTCTGAGCTCGGTCCTTTCATTCGCAAGATATGCACAGGTGACTGCAACCGTTCCATGCAACGCAATATCGGTATCCTATCGTGGGCCATGGGTGAGTGGCTTCGAGTCGCTCTCGATAGAGCAGGCTTTTGGTGCCAGTTGGAACAAAGTCTAGGCTCAAAGGACGGTGTATCGGAGGCTGCAGCTCGAATGAGGTCAAAGAAACATCGACGGAGGAGGGACAGCGGTGAGGATTCGGATGAGGACGAGCCGACGCAAGTAGAATCTGTCAAGAAAGCAGACCTCATTCGCTATTTGGGCCAGCAACACTTCGATATATCAGTTCCGTACGGCGATGCAGAGGAGTCAGGCGCCACGGTACGACTGGGATGGAAGACCGAGTTTGACTGGACTGGAGAAGCGCAAACCAGACTTTCGGTCTTGGTTGGCGCTCCAGGGAAATGTGAGTACATGCACGACTACAATGATGTAAACAGTCACTGACGATCACAGGGCACCAAACAGACGAACGAGGATCACTTGCAAAGATCCCCAAGCTTTTTGAAGAACTTGTACATGGACACGAAGAACCCGAAACAGCTGTACGAACAATTGTAGCACTCATTGCCGGCGAGCAATCATGATAGAGTCCATATAGATGGCAGACCTCACAAGGATAGGCGTATGATGTGTAGAATTCCTCTGCGCAGGTCGCAAGAACAAGATACCAGATTATTGTGATTAAAATTTTGTAACCTCATCTACCATCCACCCTAACCCTTCTATTGCCGTTTAGATCATCGAGTGCGTGTCCGCTTTTCGCCAATTTAGTCGACAGTGACGCCGAGCTGTCGGAGCTCAACCTTGGCCTGCTCAATCTCCGCCGTGAGCTCCTTGTGTGCGTTGGGGACGTCGTTGAAGGTAAGGATGCCGAAGCCGAGACGGAAGAGGAGGTATGCGCCGAAGGAGACGAGGGCCCAGAAGGGGAGCTACAATGCCGGCGGTTAGAGAATTGAAGTTTGGAGTATCTGTTTAGGGGGTGTCATACCACAGGGACGATCTGCTCCTGGATCAGAGGAGGAAGGGGGATGAGCTCGAGGAAGAGGGCAAGGTAGAGCTGCACAGCGTTAGCTCAATTCCACCAAGATTGTTACGGTAGGCATACAGAAGAAACCAAGAGGGCGAGAGAAATGGTCTGCTGAGCGCGAGTCATCTTGGCGGTTCTTTTTTAAGGAGCGTGGTGTTGGAATGAGCGCGGGGGAGGAAATGTGATGGTATCGTGGTGCTTGAGGAGACGTGTCAGGGGTGCGCGTTGTTGGAGCTGTTTGGATGACTAAGACTGTGTTAGGTAAGCACTTGGAGACCTCAACCTACTTACCCTACATACGAAGCTTTTGTTCCAGGGATGAATAGCAACTTATTATTTTCTTACAATATTGTTTAATAATTCAACAAGCTTCATGTCTCCTTATTGACACTTTTATTAAAGGCCATATCAGTTCTATTCATATCAATAAAAGTCTGGTCTCAGGAAACCGATCAGGATGTACAGACGTTGAACTTGAGATATCTGCCCTTCTTAGCGTGAAGGTACCTTCCGTTTTGACATAACGGTATTTTTTACAGAGGTAACGACGGGCCTCCTTCCAGTTCCACCACCACTTCCTTCCGCTTTCCTTGATTAAGTTCCATTCGTAATGATGGCAGCTTCTCACGGGTTGCCGACTGCACTTTGATTCAACCCATCAACCTTCATCAACCAGAATAAACATCAACACTGGCGTCAACGGCGTGTTCGGTCTAGCACCTTGTTGTTTAGCAACCTACTTACGTGGACATGCCCGTCTTTCTCCCGCTCAAGTCCCGAAAACTGAGTGGAACGACGCCCATTTTCCGTTCAACCTTCACCGTTTCTCCAGCAATTTGGCCATTCAGTTTGCTCGATTTTGTACAGCTAAATGTATCTGAAGCCTGGTCTCAAGCGACAGTCTTGCGACTTTTGCTTTCGGCGCAAGATCAAGTGCGATTGGGTATCGCGTGAATCCGAAGGCTATACTCAGTGCTCCCATTGTGAGTTACGGGATATAGCTTGTGCGAATTCCGATGACCGCAGTCGAGCCAAACGCATGCGCCGTGGTGTCCGTTCTGCCGCCGCTCGTCGAATCTCATCCAGTCCCGATGACGGGCATGTGGCCGATGATGGTAACCCTCCCGGCAGTACCAACGATACCTATCTAGTCAATGAGGAGAAGAATATCTCCGCCCTGCCCCAGATTGACCTACCCCAGACTGAGGTATTGCCTATTGACCCAAGACTACAATATCCGGCTGTTGACTCTGAGCCTGCATGGCAAGATATTAGTTGGGATCTGGGAGCTGAGAGTATCTCGTTTCTTGACAGTGTTTTTACGCACGACTACAACTTCGACGATATGCCCAACAGTCCTCGGATATACGCCAATGGGGAGATCGTAGATGCTTTGCAAAACCCTTACGAAATCCACGAGCTTGATCCGAGCACTCTAAAAGCAGCAATCGACGCTTACTTTGACCTGGCGTCGCTCGCTATCCCGATACTAGACAGAAACTCATTCCAAGCGGACTACACGAGCCACAGAGCCAGCCCTGCATTGGTGTACGCTGTAGCATGCCGAGGATGCCCCTTCCTATCGATGTCGCAAAAATGGCTGGTGCAGCAGCGGCTGGCGAGCGAGTTCAGACGAGCATGGCTGGAGGCAAGGTCAGCTACAGGGGACAAGCAATCAATCAGACTGGACGACCTTGAAGCTCTGGCTCTCATGGTCGACTTTGCCTACGAACCGGCTGGAGATGTCAACACAGCGCTCCATTCCCAGCTTGGCAGCCTTTTCCTAACACACGACAGCCTGGTCCTCATGACACTACAATATCAGATTCTTTGCCACACGTCCTTGTCCAAAGGCTCCTCAGCACCCTTGCATGGGACAGAAGAGCGAAAAAGGTTGCTTTTCTGGTACGTGTATGGTAAAGATACTTTCCGCGCCCTCGACCAAAAGTCCCCATCTCGTATCAGGGACGGCCATGCTGAAATTATCGAGCAACTACCAGAGCATGAAGAGCGAACATATCTTGATGCAATACTCTCCTTAGCCATCATCGTAAGAAAGATCAACCATGACTTTCTGGGTGTCGCTGCTGGACATGCAAATGTCAGCCACCAAAATGTGGTCGAGTTATACGGTCAACTGGAAGAGTGGCGTAAGAAGTTGCCCCCTTACTTACTTTGGGACACTAAACGAGACTTCAGCCTGACTGCTGAACACGGTACTGGGAGACTGACCCAAGCGCGCCAGCTGCAACAAGCTGTCCTTCTATTTCTCGAACACAACTGCTGCATGCAGATCGAAAGATGTGCTTCGGAACGTGGGATAACTAACCCCATCTCACTGGAGGCGGTTATGCTGAATCACCTTATCGAATACCAAACCTTGGCAATGACGAACGATATAACAGAAGCTGTTAAGCGGCTCCAGTCGCAGAAAGTATGCCAGAGCACACCTCAAGGCACTGTTGCCTATCCCCTGATCGACCTTTCCCCAGACATCCTGCGCGATATCTGTGCTGGCACTGCTTATTGGTTGTGTGACCGCGGGAAGAAACTCATCAATTTCAACAAGGCTTCCGTCGGTTCCGAAAGCCACGGGGAGGCTTCTCTAACGCAAGGGGCGAGAAGCTTTGCAGCAAAGGCGGCATTGCTGAAAGATGCCGTGGCAACAGCAAAATCGCACAAGGATACACCATGCTTGGTCGAGAAGTTGGACGGGCAGCTCTCATCTTTGAACGAGGCGATCAAAAGCGCCAATAACGGCCGATGACTGTTTTTTTAAAGTCTTCATGACTCTTCTTTAAGAGTCCCGAGTACTCTTTCTCATATTTGATGGTCATACAGGCTCTCTGATTTGCATTGTGATATCTCGGAAAGGGACAAGAAGAAAAGGCAGGGGAAAATAAAAAGAAGTCAGAGTTATGCTGGCCGTACAACATGTTACGGAGTTTGTATTCATAGATTGTCTTTAGATACCTATCCTTCAGGGCGTGAAAGATGCTATTACTTAGCTAGTTTCGGGGGCTGATAATTAATCATCGTTTTTATAACGACACCAAAACGTGATCCAAATACTGGGGTACCAGGAATGATAAATCCTCAACCCTTTGTCTGCACATACGACATAGTATAGTTCCCGGCACAAATAGGCTTTCCTGAGTTGGCTTTGCGGGCACCCAGCCACAACTCAGGGTGAAAGATGGTCAGGGTGACGGTCATGACTACCATCGGTACGCTGTCCAGTGCAAAGAACACGCCTTCCATGGACGCGAGGGGGCCGTTGAAACCTCCGCTTAGCTCTGCACATCGCCAGCATGAGCGGAGGAAGAGACAGGCGGAGGCTATCGCCAGACCTGCAAACCACACTCATTAGTCGTTGAATTTCCATGGCAACAGGATACTCTCACCTATCACGTAAGGATACCTCTTCTCCTGACAGATTTCAGGCCAAGAGCGGCGGCAAATGACCCAAAGTGCGAGACAAAAGATGGCTGTGAACAGGACCTGAACAGCTAAGCCGGCGATCATGAGGTCAACACCGATTGGATTCTCTGCGAATATAGCCGCAAGAGAGCCGCCACATCCTATGAAGCAAAGACATATGAAATCGCCGAGGATAAATAGAGATGCAAAGAGGCGAGGGCTGATGCGAGTGAACCGAGATGTAGGATAGTGTTGCTGAAGTGTACTGATGTTAAGATAGAGGGCAGAAGATAGAAATGTCGGGCCAAGTGTGAGGCCGATGATATACCTGTTCATACCCATTAGAATTCATCATAATACGAGCAGAGAGGCTTGATGGAGCTTACATGATGTACCCATTCTTGTTGTCTCGATTGTGTGAGAGCTGAACCTTTCCACAATAACCAACAAGTTCCAATAGAATGCCACAAACCATCCCAATGGAATACCCATAGAAACGCCAGAAGCGAATAGCAATGAGGACATGAAGAAGAAGGAAAATCGAGTAGAAAGAAAGAAAAATTGCATCTGGGGCCAGAAGCGGCGAGAAATCTATGGCTGCGATGCCGTTCCGTAGTGGTGTAGTTGTGTTCATGGCGACACAATTAGGAAGATGAAACAAGAAGGAATATTTAGGAGAATTGAAATAAAGTGACTAGAAGTAAGACGAGGTAAAAGAGAGAAGTTGTTTGCCGTAGGAGATTCTAATATATGTAGAATATGTGTGATAGACTAGGACGTGGGGCGAGCGACTTACACCACATCCGAGACTAGCGGATTGAAAACGACGCTATATACGGAAATCAAGCGGTAGATAAGTCCAATTCTTTTAAGCGGCATATGAACGGCCATCGAGTGGCGATCCATCTGCCCTCAGTAATCCAACTCTCGTCCAGGTTGAAGGGAATTGCCAAGATGGTACGAGCTGTATATAAGAGCCACTTCATGCTCAGTTCTGGAATGAAATTAGTATAGAGACCCAGAACCACTGTCAAGATCTGTATAGTTGTATCCAAAATGCGCATTCAAACTCTAGGAACGGCTGCATTAGCAGTCCTCTTGGGCTTTGGCACAGTACCAGTACAAGCTTCGAGCCCTTGTCCCCTCTTTGGACCAGATTTGCCCATTCCAACAGCACTGGGTGGCGATGTTTCTATCAAGAGTACCGTATCTGAAATCCTAAAGCTTATTCCAAGCATCGATATCGACTTTCAGAACACATCTTTCTCCATCGACATCTATACGGCGGCAGACAAACAACCCCTTTTCACCTATCATCACTCAGCCGCATACCGTGGACACGGCGTCCATATCGTCAATGATACGACAGTTTATCGCATAGGTAGCATCTCAAAATTGCTCACAGCCTATGTATACCTACTGGAGGTAGGGGACGTGTCATTCAACCAGCCGGTCACACGATATGTGCCCGAGCTAGCAGATATCTCTGCAGAGCTGAGGAAGAACCATGCCTCTCATCTTAGATATGTGGACTGGGATGTCATAACCATCGGCGCACTCGCATCGCAAATGGCTGGTATACCACGAGACTTCCCAAGCCCTGCTTCGACGGACCGCCAACTAGAACGATTGGGATTTCCGTCGGTTCGCCCGGTTGACTTTGCCTACTGTGGAAAAAGCGTCTTGTATCCTTGCAACCGCACTGGTATGTTGTACTCATCCAATGTCTCGCATAATACTGACACCTATCATAGCCTTCTTTGACGCCATACGGAACCGTCACCCAGTCGAAGCGGCGTTTTCAACCCCTATATACTCCAACATCGGCTACCAAATCATGGCTTATGCGCTTGAGAATATCACTGGAACGAAGTATCCTGATATCCTATCGCGCCAGCTTATCGTCCCTCTTGGCTTGAATTTTACAAGTTATGCAAAGCCAGCTAGCACCGACTCATCTATCATACCTGATAACCCAAGCAGCTCTTGGTATGATGTCGACACACGCGATGAGGGACCAGCCGGAGGAATATATTTGTCGACAGCGGACCTACGCAGGATCGGGCAGTCTATCTTGACCTATGAGATGTTGTCGCCCTCCCAAACCCAAAGATGGATGAAACCCCTCAGTTTCACTGCCGATCCACAGGTTGCAGTCGGCGCTCCATGGGAGATTGCTCGCGTTCCTTCCACCAACAGAACCAGTTGGATGTACACCAAGGGCGGTAAGCTGGGGATGTACAGCAGTCTGATAGCTTTACTACCAGATTGGGGCGTTGGACTCACTGTCCTGGCTGCTGGACCTGATGCTCCGGGAATTGTGGGCATGATTCCAGGTGCGGTTGTTTCAAAGCTAGTTCCTGCTTTGGAGCAGGCTGCTAAGCGACAAGCAAGACGAAGTTACAGTGGCCGCTACGGAGATGGAAAAAATGGCTTGAAATTAGCTGTGCAGGATAGTTTACCGGGACTGGGTGTCACGTCTTGGCTTGTTGATGGCCGTGACATGTTTCATTCGATCCGACTGATTGTTTCAGAGTCATCGACTGGCTCAGGAAACGTCAGCATGAGATTGTACCCGACGGGGTTGCAGAGGCAAACAGACGGAAAGGCTAGAACTGAGAGCTGGCGGGCGGTATACGAGATCATTGACGCCTCTTCGCCGTCCAGTTCGTACTGTGCTAGCTGGTTCAGTGTGGATTCCGTCACGTACGGAGGTGTGTCTATCGATGAGTTTTTCATCGATATTTCAGCAAAGGGGGCTGTTCGGGGTATTACAATCAGCGCCTTTGGTACTCGGTTTGTAACGGTACCGCGTCGATTTAGTATGGTACTGGTGCGGGTGGGATCTGGTATATTACGCCTTGGTTGTCAAAAGGGAGGCAAGAAGACTTGTGATCTCTTTTCTATGTGATAAGAAAACTTGGATAAATTTGGCATACGTTACTAGAAATTCAGATCGGTAACTAAGAGGTTAAATTGGCACAGAGAACTTGGTAACTGTCCTACCTCAGGTCAACCCTTGCCCACAGATGTGACTCTTCCCAGAACGTGGGGTCCATAAGCCTGCAACCCAATTGTAGATCTGCAAGCATTCCCTGCAGGAAATGGATGCTTATCATACGTTCATGAGAGACTTCACCGGCTAGTAACGCGGAAATATGCCGTGAATATCCCATGACCCCTCATTGCCATCTCATACATTGTAACTCTGTAAAGTTATCCTGGTTTCATTGTTTATTTCGCCATTGGCTCACAACTTGCGGCGCTCGCTTTAGGTCGTTCATCATTTAATACAACAAGTCCATAGGCTTCATGGATTACAAAGTCGTTGTTGCAGCGGTACACGCCGCGCCCGTGTTTATGAACAAGGCCGCTACTACTGACAAGGTTATCAACTTGATTGAGCAAGCGGGCAAAGAGAACATTGAGCTGTTGGTCTTTCCGGAGACGTTTATTCCTGGTTATCCGGTACGTCCTTCATTATTCGCCCTCTGCGCTGCAATGGCATAACTAACATGGCACAGTATTGGATCGAGTGCTACCCGCCACTCCAACAAGTAGGGGCCCTTGCCAAATATGCCGATGAGAGTGTCGTTGTCCAAGACGGCGACGAAATCGCACGCATCTCGGCTGCCTGCCGTCGCACTGGGGTAGCCATCAGCCTCGGTATTTCAGAGCGTATTGCTCAAGGTTACACGCTCTTCAATTCTCAAGTGAATATAGATGCAAATGGCAGCTTGTTGGGCGTGCATCGCAAGCTACAGCCAACATATGTTGAACGCTCTGTCTGGGCGCAAGGTGGTGGTCATACTCTACGAACCTACAAACTGACAGCTTCAGGGCGGCCTTTCAACCTAGGCGGTCTTTGTTGTTGGGAACATACCATGAACGGCGCACGCCAAGCCCTCATAACGCAGCACGAACATATCCATGCTGGTGCCTGGCCTGCTTTGTCAACCATGGCTGGCTTCGAGGCCGTGGCTGATTCTCAAATCGAGGCTTTGATGAAATCACATGCCCTAACAGCTCAAGTCTTTGTCATCACTGCTTCGAACTACGTTGATGAGACTTGTCTCGAGTGGATGGAGAAGAATCTAGGCAAGCAGGAGTTTGTCAAGGCGGGCGGGGGCTGGTCTGCCGTCATTCACCCGTTTTGCTCATTTCTTGCTGGGCCACATACTGGAGCTGAAGAGAAGCTTGTCAAGGCTGAGGTGGATCTGTCCCAGCTTGGACAGGTCAAGGTTTGGGTTGATGCTGCTGGTCATTATCAACGTCCGGAAATTCTCAAGTTTAGCTTTGACGACCAGCCTTTGTGGGCAGATGAAAAACAAGCCTCCGAGAGATCTTCATTTGTTAAGAACAGTCCCGAAGAAGAGCCAGTGTCAAAGGAGACTCTTTAAAACAGTTTTGTAGCTTTAAAAATTGATTGCAGGTAAAAATACAAAAGATTTTGGCTTCATACTTATCCAAACCTCAACAAAGTGTACAAGCCCAAGTTTATCAACTATAAGGAGATGGAGTTCATCTAGTACGAACATCAAATACCGTCCAATTATAAGAATGGGCCAAACTTTGGCCAAATGCTATTTCATATCCCTCATGCCCTTTCATTAAAGTAGCCGCCTCTTCGAGCAGCCTCTGGCAGCTCGGTTGGCCTGTGTCTACCTTCACAACTTGATTTCCACAGTAGCTGTGCCTGTTCACACCATCGAAAATGTTTCAAAAAGCCATCTTGAGCGTATACTTTATCTCGAGCCTCAAATGCCCATCTCTCGCCTCCGGCACCGATGATGTCTTTCTCGAGAGCAAGTTGACACCCGGCACACGACATTCCGTGTTCAACATTGCCGGTTACTTTATCGTAATAAGGAAGAGCACATGACCCCATGAAGTTGAATTTCTTGCTTCGCTCTGACCTCTCTGGCTGGAATTGCATAGTTGCTGGGGATTGTCGTCTGGAAATCAAACTGGCATGATGAAGAGACACGATCGTAAAACGGGATTTGTACACAGATTCCTCCATCGAGTATATGCCCGGAAAGGTTTTGAATGACTTCAGCTGGCTCAACTCAACCTTTGTCAAGCGGAACTCCTTCTTTACAGCGGAAAGAGTTTGTACTCGAATCTCGGGAGCCTCCTTGAGACATTTGAAACAGCACCGCGTCCATGATAGGAGCGACATATACCCACCAAACTCGCCGCAAAGACTACAAGACTTGAGACACAGGACATTGTAAAAGTCGAGTAGAGAAATGTCAACAGCAAGTCGTGTTCGTAGTAAAGCGCAGAAAAGATTCAGGCCGTGTAAAACTATTATCTAATACTGCTTGAGAGAGTCTACCGCCTGTCGCGATCGACAATTTGCTTGTCGAAACTTGAACAGAGAATGCACATCAAGACGGACCAACATATCATGGAGGAGCTCCAGTGGTAGCCGATCGAGGCAGCCGAATCTGAGATTTGAAGCCCGCTGGAAGGGTGTTGCTATTGACTGACGAATATTGATGTGCTCACTCGACGAGAACCAGATCATGGAGAGAGCAAAGTCTTTGCGATGGTAGGCGGCTGTTCTAACAATGGCGTCGGTATGTTCTTCGTCGAAACTGTATTCTGTAGCGGAGCGATATCCGCGGAGCATGATGGCGGCCATTCATGAATTTGTCGGCAAACTTGAGTGGGTGAGAGCCATGGGCCTTGAGAGACGTGGCGATGGATGATTCCGATCAGGCCTTAGGGATGCGACCCGCACTTATCACCTAAGAAACGCGGACATCAAGTGGAACGCCCTCTCTAATCTATGTTGCTTATGGCTCGTTTCTCTAATCATCTGTCTCTTAGCTACCAATCTGGCCATTTTCAAAGGCTGAGTTCACATACACACATCAAGAGGAGGTCCCTTCTATTGGAGCAGATTCAGTGCCGTGCCCACTAAAGGCGAGTCTTCGGTGTCTAATAACGCCACGGAGTCTGAGGTTAGTATATTGGCGGCAGCCCAGATTACAAGCATGCGCGCAGATACTATCATGGGCGACAATGTGTGAAATAAAAAGCAGAGTACCTGTGGTCACCAACATTGACGTCTGCTGGGTGGAGACTCGGCTAAGAATTAGGTGGGTCAGATAAGCGAGCCCACCTCAGCCACAACACCATGGATTTTTGGATTGGACATCGTGAGATGATGGGCACATACGACCATAGCTCGCGGAAAATACGGGGTCCCGTTCGCTCCCCCAGAGTCAAG